>NW_015536630.1:405911-407613 GCF_001515605.1 Sinocyclocheilus anshuiensis | reverse complement strand
GAGCTTCAGTGTAAATATTGCGTCAAAATCAAATCAATTTGAGCACGATTTAAACCCGGATGATTGTAACCACTCTAAGTTCGTCTGCCTTGGGAAAGCTAGCGTGTCTCTGACATAGTGATAACACTCGTTGCCTTCTCTAGTGCAGCTCAACCAGGTCTCGTCCCATTCGTCGATATTTGTGATATCACAAATCCCGGAAAACATGCGTTGTAGTCCAAACGAGTCGTTTGTTGTAGTTTTTGAAAAGTGATTTCTGTTAAATCAAATATCAACTTTTGAAGTGGACTTTGAGCTTTGTAACTTTGCAGATCTTTTTTATGCTCAAACAGCAACATTACAGACTAACTAAAGTTGAAAAAGTGAAAAAGCATAATAGGACCCCTTTAATTTCACACACACTTGTAAATATAAACAAGGCATTGGATTGCTTATGCAGCCGTGTCTCTTGTGCCTTTTGGAAGCGAACAGGTTGAAAAGACTGTAGGTAGTGAATGAATGAACACTGTGAAAATTAGTGAGTATTTGGTCTTATTTTCCAGCACAAATATCTAAACATTCTTAAACCAATATATATTTACTTGAGAAGCAAAATGACATAAGATTTCAGAAGACAAGACTTAATGTCTTCAGTCATTATGCATCTCAAAGAATGTTGACATTTGAACCGGAACATGACAAAAATACTCAGTAAGAAAAGAATGTTGACCTTTGAACCGGAAAATGACAAAAATACTCAGTAAGAAAATCACTGTTTGCAGTGAATGATTGCATTATTTCTGTCATTGCACAATCCTGGAGGGACTGAAATGTGCTCACTACGTATTGAAACGCAGCCTCTGTATCACTTTAAAAAGCAGCAGTCATGGTGAATAGTAAGTGATTGTCTCACATCATGCGCGTGTTTAGAGAAGGAGTCAGCGCTGCCCATCATGGCTGCTGTCCTCTCCTCCAGCTCGCTTAGTTTCTGTCCTCTCTCGTCCAGAGCTATCCTCGCCCGTGCCAACTCTCCCACCACACCGGACGCAGCCCCCTTCATGCCCTCCATACCACCTGGACCTGGGATGTGCTGCGCCAGGCTGCGTGAAGCTTTACCAGCAGCCACCTCTCCGACTGCAGGCGAGAACAAACAAGAGGGATATGATTCAGTGCCAACATACATTTTTCAAGAAAGTACAAATTCTTAAATAATACTTAGTAGTGAAACTTAGCATCATTCCTTCTAGAGTCATAGCATAAACTGAAAGCTTGTCTACCTTTTATCTGTGATAACCACTGACAAAAGTGTGTTCATTTCTTTTGCATCTCATATTTTGCCTGGCTGTTTTCACTTTTTGATGAGGAAGGAGCTGTCTATATCAGTGGTTCCCAACACTGCACGTTTTGCATGTCTCCTTAATCAAACACACCTGATTCAGGTCATCAGCTCATTAGTAGAGACTCCAAGACCTGAAACTGGCGTGTCAGAGAAAGGAGACATGCAAAATGTGCAGGGTTGGGGTGCCTCCAGGACCAGGGTTGGGAACCACTGGTCTATATGGTGCATTCATTACCATACATGTATTGGCCAAAATTAGTTGTTTTTTTTAAGTAACAGTGCTGAAAGCAGATGTTAATTTATGCAAAATACATGTAATGTTATGCAAAAAAAAATCTGAATTAACATTAATGAGAATTTGAAGTGAAATGTGCCTAATTTTTG
>NW_015536630.1:347527-405712 GCF_001515605.1 Sinocyclocheilus anshuiensis | reverse complement strand
TATATATATTCCTAAAAAATAAAATCCTGAAAAAAAGGTTTCATTTTCTTTATGTAAAATTAGAGATTTCACAATAGATCTTCATTTGATTTAGGGATGAAATATGAAATATTTTCAATTATGTGACTTTGTGACATTCATTATATTGTTTTTCTCTATACCATACTTAGAAATAAAGGTTCTTTATTTATTTCTGGCAAAGGTTAAAGGTTCTTTAGGAACCTTTCCATTCCACAAAATGTTCTTTATATTTTGGAAAAAAGGTTCTTTAGATGATTTAACTGTTCTTCCCACTTTTTAAGTGTACTGTACATTAAAATGTTTTGATGGTAAACATTTAAAAAGTTTGATTGATTAAAAACAGTATAGATGTCAGACTAAAAGAATGATAAACAATCAGACAGAATTTTAGATCGCTTCTATTTAAGACATTTCAGAAAAACAGATTTTTATGTTTGAGTGCCAGATTAATGCTTACACAGATCCTCTCTGTCTAAGGACTGAGCCCCGCCTCCAAACAAGCCCTTGAAGAAGCCTCGGTTTGGAGCCTCTGGTGTCTCCACTGGAGTAAACAGCTCTCCGAACATCTCCTGCAAAAATGAGCACCTCAAAATAAACGCCAAAATGTTTACAGGTATGATAAAACAATGTACACAGTCTGACCTGCAGGTTATCACAGGTTTCCTGGCTATAGGTGATTCTTTGGATCTCAGTGGGCGATGTGAGGTACAGTGCTTGGCCTTGGTTTGAGAAACAGAAGGTTCTAGCTATCCTCATGTCTGTCAGGGGAAGGTAGTTCATATCTAGCAGTGGCCGCAGGCTGGGCAAACTAAAAAAAAACAGACGGCTTACAGACTTATGAGTCAAAAAACTAAATATTCAATGGCTTTGAATATCAGGTTAATCATGTTACCTGAGGGTCATGATATGGCCATTGGCACAGAAGCAGGCAATGCCGACCCCTGCAGTCATCGTCACCACATCTGCTCTAAGTACGAAGGAGGTCTCTGTGATGTTGTGTTCATAGACACAGTTTTGGGAGGGCATTGCCACCACCTTAGCCTGTTTCTCTGAGCAGACCACGGCGTACTGACAGTCCGGGTTCTCCTGAGAAGAAGGAGGCGAGGTGGGCCGGCGTCTCCGTGGCCGTTCTCTCTCCTCCTCAGGGGCGTTGGGCTCAAACCAGGACTCGTAAACATGGGGCAGAAGGGTCCCGCTGGCATCCAGCTGGGCCATGCGCAAAATACCTCCCTTCAAGCGCACTACTGGACCTGTGATGACAAGAAGTCAAGTTAAATGTATTTGTATAGTGCTTTTCAAAATACATATTGTTTCAAGAAAGCTTCATCAAGAAAGTCATGATGTTAATGTTTATAGTATCATAACATCTTCATGCCTAATAGTTGCATTCATCAGATCTGAGTGACAATATAGTTACATTCTGCGATGATAAAAGCAATTAAAATTTGATATATAAGTGTACTGTATGTATGCGGATAAAGCAGGACATATATATCCAACTTTATAAAAAGAGCTAGGCAATAATATAGTTACGCTTCGTGACAAAATAAACAATCACATAGCCGAGATTTGCTATATAGTATACTGCGTGTACTTTATACATTATATGCAAATAAAGCTGTATATACTTATATATGCAACTTTATATAAAGAGCTGGCCGATAGTTGCATTATACAAGATTTGCTATATATGTATGCAGGTGTGAAACCAACAGGTGTGCCTTTTTCCATCAACCGCTGTTTCCATCCAAAGTTACAAATTTAAATTAAAGCTGCGAATGTAACTTGTGCGAAAATTGTAATATTGCATGAAACTTGTTTCCATCCCATGTGTTGAGTTCCACACAACACAAGGGTGAAAAAGTTCTTCACACATATTTTGCTCACATTCAATTTGCAATTTTGACTTACCGAGTTTGGTTTGAAAAGTGACTTCTGTGTGAGAAGTGCTTCATACATTGGTACACTATTGACAATAAAAATTTCACTTTTTTGCCAATTTCAGTTATCCAAGTTATCTAATCACATGAATTTATGCGCTGAATCCATCACAGTTTATGTGCATTTTGTGGAATGGAAAGGTTCCTTGGATGTTAAAGGGGTCATATGATGCTTTTTTAAAGATCATTATTTTGTGTATTTGGTGTAACAGAATATGCTGACAAGCTTTAATGTTCAAAAAACACATTATTTTTCAAATACTGTACATTATTGTAGGTCCTCTATGCCCGGCCTCTCTCAAACGCTTCGTTTTTCTACAAAGTCCCTCCTTCCGACAAGCGCAGTCTGCTCTGATTGGCCAGCTGACCCCTTATCTATGCACAATCAGCTTGTAACACTCCAAAGAGAAAGGAAAACTTGAAATCGGATCATATGACCCCTTTAAAGGAAAAAATGATCTGCCTCAATGGAGTGCATACATTTTTATGCACTTTTTAAGATTTTATATGTGTATTGGCAATTCTATCTGGTGTTTTTATGCAATTTCCCAAAATTTGTGTAAAAATATGTGGATGGAAACAGCTAATAATAGGTACATCTTACCACAGAAAGAGATGCCCACAGGCTGTTGCATCCTCTGCTCTGGTGTGGAGGGCACAGTGAGGGCGATGGCCAGCATGCTGCCCAATGAGGTGCCCACCCACAGGCTGGGCACTGCCACAGTCTCACTCTTCTTGGACAGGGAGTCACAAAAGTAGAAGGAAGAAATGACCTCACGTGACTCTCTGTCAATGCTGGTCACACTGGAGCTGCGTGAGCGGCTGAACGAGTTATCCCTGGCGTCTGAGGACACGGTGACCCATCAGGGACAAAAAGACAATAATAAGAGGACAATTAGCATGACTTTTTTTTAAATCAAGTCTGAATCACCTCAGGACACCTGAAATCAAAGGACAAAAACAGTCAAGCCATTAAGCAGTTAATATATTGATGATACATTCTTAGTAAATACGTAGTGTTAATATAAACTTTGTGTTTCATTGTAGCGTGTGATGTGCAAGACATACAGGAACTGCACACAAACCATTGCCATGAAATCACCAGAACAATTCCATTCAGTATGAACAAAACTCGCAATCACCAATTACAGAACATTGTTATGCGGTTTTATTTTCACTCTCAGAGACCCAGATGCATTCAGATATCTTTCTGGCAAGCCTATAATTTTAGTGTAAATACACATTCTAAAAGCAATGCAAAGATGAGTCTCACCAAAACATGTCTGGATCATGTTTCTCCCCAAAATCAAAAGAAAAATAATCTATTTTCTAAAAGCATAAAACTTAATAATATTTTGGGGTAAAATATGACCTAAGTTTTTTGGTTGATATTCATCTATAAAATGTCTGAAATTTGTCAGTAAACTTAAAAAAGGGAAATATCAACAAATCAAAACTAGAGAACTTAACACAGGTTATTGCTGGTTTGATGATGTTTTATGTGTGTATTTTGGGATGATGAATGAATTTTTTTGAGTTCTGTGTAATGTTTCTGTATTCCACTAATAATATTAAACTTTAATCTTTAATCTGTTTAAAATCAGACACTGAAAAAAAAAGGTGAGGGAATGTTTCAGTTTCACCAAAACCATAATTGGACGGCATCAAGACAACGGGCAAACCCCACACGGCAGGCTCCAGTAAGAGTTAGTATGAACCAGACCAAGTCAGGTCAGCCTAAAATAGGGCCACTCACTGGGGTCACAGAATGAGGTCTCACGGAAAGATGCTGCGCGTTTCTTCTTCATTTCCTTCACTGAACTCTGTTGTTTCTTACCAGAGAGAGAGCAGTGACGCCGTAACCTCCTTTCTATATGCAGAACAGCGTACATTATAACTAGCTAGCACATATATTGCACCTAAAAACTTTTGTACACTTTTCCATTCATGCATGCCAGTCTATATTCTATATAGCCCTATTTTATTGGTCTATAACACTTGAAGAATGGTAGTGCATGATATCCCGAAAACATGATTTAAAGTTACTTGTTGTAGGGGTGGGTGATATGACTAAAATCTTATAGCACGATATCAGTCATTTTATTTCATGTAGCAATATACAATATATCATGATTTAATAAGTCATCAGTGATTAAATAAGAATAGGAAACTAATTACAAGCAATAGGACAAAAAACCTACTGTAGAACATATAAGAAATGCTACATACATTGTATAAGGTAATCAAATGCATAAAAACGGCATATTCTTTACTGTGTAAATTAAATACATATTTCTTTTTATTAAAGTTATAAAAGTGATTTAGTCAAGAGCAGTTAGAGATTTTCTCTATTTTGTTGTTTGATTAACATGAATGACAGACAGCAGGAATATTAGACTGCTGTCACTTTAAGAACAGCCTGGATCCAATATACTGTTATTACACGCGTTTTCTCTCACAGCTGTTTGCATTCACTTAAGACCTAAATTACTGTGATTAAGAGGATACTTGCAAAGATGGCCATTTTGACACATACAAGGGTGTATTTAACCATTCAAGCCCTATAAAGTGGCAAAAATAACTCAGTTCAATACTCCCGTGCTCTATGAGCACCGTCTTGACGTGCGTGCGCCTCTCCGACAGTGCTCAGAAAGTCTCTCAGACAGCGCATGCATATAGTGAAATGAGTTCTGAATGTTTCAACGGCTTAAATTCACTTATTTTTAAAGCGCAATGCTTAAAAATGCATGCAAACGATAAGTTTTCATGACCACATAGCACAGCAACGTCGCGTGACCGTGTAACCGCGATAGAGACGATAGTCCAAAATCTCTGCCAGTTGACAAATTTCTACTGGTTAATCATGTCTACCAGTATATCACACACCCCTAACTTGTTGCATGCAAAAAAAAAAATTTTATTATTGCAGTGTCTACTATATGTGACCCTGGACCACAAAAGCAGTCTTAAGTCGCTTGGGTATATTTTTAGCAATAACCAAAAAAACATTGTATGGGTCAAAATTATCGATTTTACTTTTATGCCAAAAATCATTAGGATATTAAGCAAATTTACTACCGTAAATATATCAAAACTTAATTTTTGATTAGTAATATGCATTGCCAAGAACTTCATATGGACAGTTTTAAAGGCGATTTTCTCAGAATTTAGATTTTGTTTGCAGATTCCATATACCTCAGATACCTCAGATTCCAGATTTTCAAATAGTTGTATTTCGGCCAACTCTGCATAAAAACGCTGACTATGACTAGTTGTTTTTCAGACCTGTACAGTTTAATCGGGCAGTTCTAGGCTAGAATAAGCTGCAAACTGGACCAGACTTTATGCTGATAATATAGGTAGACTGATTAAAGTAATGCTCAGTTTATGTCAGCATGGAAGATTTTGATCCCCTGCAAAAGATGCACAGCTACTCCTAGAAACTAAAGTGAGAGAACAAATTCTTACCATCTTTCTGATCAGCAATCATGTTAATTTTCCGGGATATCTTAGCTGGAAAAAAGAAAACATTGTTCTGAACATATAATCAAAGTCATTCATCTGTGAAATAATGGTTACTAAAGTTAAATAAGAATTTAAGTAAGTATTAATCAACCGGTTTAAGAGAGAAATAAGCAGGTTGAGACTAAATTTATCAGCTGGAGGATCATGATGTAGAATGAAGCCAAGAGCAGCCATGAGCCCATCAGCAGCCTTAAAAAGAGACGTTTGTTCATCTAGTATGTTACAATCAGAAGCAACTTGATCATGCCCGGAAAATTGCATAGAGATTAGTGGCAATGAAACCAGCACCGATCAAGAGTCAGAACACCAGGAGCCTCATTTCTCTCTAAAATGTCTGTCATTGTGTGTGATCGCCCTGTCTATGATTTCAGATGTTCAGTAGAGATCTGTGTGAAAACATGATCTGATCAAAATCAGAAATATGTTTAATGTCTGACATCATTTTCATCATCCTATGTATTTTTACCCTTGAGACGCACCAGAGCAGAGTAAAAGCCTGTGATGTTAAAGAAGGTTAGAAAAAAGCACTCCTTCAAGAGACACAATTTCTAAAATGATGAGAATAAAAGTTTTAATCTAAAATGTCACTGCAGTATTTACAAACCACTTTGTAAAAAAGATTACAAAAACTTTTTTCTTTAGATTAACATGCACTTATGAATCATTCCCTACTACCGTTGAAAACTTTGAAAGTGGTAAATACGGCTCTCAAATAAGATCTCACTGGTCCACCATTTACTGGCACACCTAACCACCAAGCAGCAGACACACAAAGCTCAAGTTCAGCTCTACTACGCACTTAAGCAAACCCATTTTAATTTGTTTGGTTAGTTCATTTGGTTAGTGCACAAGTGCCCATTAGCACAGAAACTGAGAGACCCAGACTGCTGTAATATGAACATTATACAGTACCAAAGTCATTGGCAAAAGTCTTGGATATCCGCTTGCTTTTGGACTTCACTGGAAAATGTATTGAATAGAACCAATCAAAGAAAACAAAAGATTTCCAAGGACAAAAAAGCTGTTTTTATAATGTACCGTACCCTTGTCAATGAACTTTTGTTTGCTGTCTTCATCAGAATTGCACGGTGAACCGGAGCCTATAGCAACAACACAGTCTGCATAATAATGTGACACAGCCGATGGGGTCATATGTAACTTTTGACAACTATATGCATATCAAAGTCAAATTCCTTGTAAATGAAATGCACTTAAGTCAGCACACCTGACTGGGATTCTGACGATGCTTGCAGAATTGTTTCAATTTTTAGCTGTGCTAAAGATTTTTTTAAGTATAATAGAGCTTCACGTCCAATGCTCTGGCATTGCAGCGTTTGTCAATATGTCTGTCTATAAGTTGCAGTGTGCAATTTCTGCATGACCAATGGAATTGCATGGGTTTGGCGGGACTTCCAGTTTGTTCAAACCATGCCAACAGGGGTCCTTTAGTTAAGTTTAGTGCTGCAGAAATTACACTTTGCACCTTAAAAGGCACAGTCCACACAAAACGAACATGCTGTCATCATGAACTCAACCTCACGATGTATCAATATTGTTTTATTCTCTTTTGTTAAATACAAGGGGCTAGAATACTTGAAATGCAGACACATATTACTAAATTTCACATTTTTGGAGCTTGGCAGTATAAAATGAAAGTGGGTGGTGATTAATGAAAAACAAAGGATTTCTGTTCCTGCCTCCTTAAATAAACGTTTAGAACAACAGAAGAGTGAGTAAATTATGACAGAAGCTTCATGTTTGGGGGAATTGTTCCTTTAAAGGTCTGTCAATCAACTCATCATAAACTATCATCAATCAATGCTCTCAATACATTTTGTTATACCAGTAAATTTGAGGGAGAAAGAAAGAAGAAAGAAGAAGAGGGAATCTTTACCTGAAGTTGGTGATTTGCATCTCTCCTCTGGTGCGGCTGATGCATCATTACCATCACAAAGACCTGTTGAAACAAACAAGTCTAACCAAACAGCCTGGCTGACTTCATGCAATAAACATCACGTAACACTTAAATAATAAATCAACACAAAAATAGACTATAGTGTTAAACAAAGAAAAAAAGAAGAATGCAGACAGATATAAAGAGAAGGACAAGACCTTTGATGAGTGCCATGTGACTTACTGAGGTAAGAAGAACGAAGCTTTTTCATAGATTCAGAATAAAAGTTAGAGAGGCCGGACATGCAAGACTTCTTATGCAGAGTGTCTTTACGAAACCACAGAGAGAACGAATATTGAAAGGGTGAGACAAAACAATGACACAAAATCAAATGAACAGCTAGAAGGCCTTTGAACTGACAGAGTCCAGAGACTGGATTCAGGGCAGATTGGACATTTGTCCTGCCTTTATTATTTTCAATAAACGAGTGAAGTCTAAAAATAATAAAAAAAATTATTGACAATAAATGCACAAGAATGCACAATATTAGTGGTCAAGATAATGATTACTGCAAATTAAAAATTAACATTTTTTTATTATTATACTACCCAATTCCAACAGAACTGGAAGCTTGTTTCCGCCAGATGATTAAAAAAATAAAAAAGGTAATTGTGACTTCTGATTTTTTTTTCTATCACAATTCAGACCTTTTTTTCTCCTAATTCAGACTGTTTTCTCAGAATTGCAAGATATAACCTCCAATTCAGAGTAAAAATATCAATTGTGAGATACAAATTGTGAGATCAATTCAGAATTGTGAAAAAAAAACAGTACAAAACAGTACAGATGAAAAATTGTGAAGTGATTGATTACTATTAAATAATTAATAAACTGCCTTTTCAAACACCTCTTAAAATTGCTATTTGGTCACATAAACTGGCAAATTGGTCAGATTTTTTGTATCAGTGCATCACTAACAATAACGCAAAATGTCACATGGCCTTAAATTCAGTCTGTTGGCATCTGTGTATTTCAAAGACTGAAACTCAGATGAGTGAACAACAAAAAGAACAAGCAAAGACAGGGGACAGAAAAGAAGAAACACCGGCGCCCCTTTTTGAGCATATGGATCGGATGATTTTCTAAGATCGGTGCAGATGGTTCCTCGGCCAGAGACGACCACTTGCAGTTTGAAGGATGCAGGAGCATCACGGTCCGGAGACTGACACTGCTCAAGATGAGCATGTGCTTTACATTATCAGACAGAAACACAGACTGACAACATGCAGAGGTTATGATTATTAGTAAGAGGATGAAGCTTTCTCTTAGATGTCTGTTCACCTGCCGAGGGCTGTCTGGTTTTGCGGGGTGAGTGTGGTTGTCTGTGGTGAGGATCTGTTGAGCCATACAGCTCAGCTGTGCTCACGTTCAGAAGCAGAGTTTTCTGAAGGTAATCAACCACGGCAAGTCCATTACCATTGCCAAAAGCAACTCTGTAAAACACACAACAGAGTCACACTACCGGTCAAAAGTAAGGAATGATTCAGATTTGCACCAATGCAGCATTTATTTGATCAGAAATACAGAAAAAACAATAATATTAAGACACATTATTACAATTTAAAATAACTGTATTTTATTGTAATATATTTTGATGTGTAATTTATTCCTGTGATGCAAAGCTGAATTTTCAGCATCATTACTCCAGTCTTCAGTGTCACATGATCCTTCAGAAATCATTCTAATATGCTGATTGCGTTTTTCTTATCATTATTATTATTATTATTGTTATCAATGCTGAAAACAGTGTTTGCAGCTTAATATTTCTGCCAGCTGTGATTTACTTGAGAATTTAAAGTATGGGTATTATGTCAAAAAACAAAGTTGCACTTAAGCATCTATAAATAAAAAGTGCTATTTCTTAGCTTTAACAGTTTGCTTTACAACATTTGCGCAGCATTAATTTAAATCACAATTTCTACTCAAGGCTTCAGAACACACCAGATGTTAAACTGAAATCTCCATCCTGAAACCTGAAAATATTAAACTTTAAATTCAGCAACAGTTGATTTTACGATTATTTGACATTTGTTTGTATATAGTTGTTAACAGACTGATTCAAAAATCTTTAGCGATGGTAATCAGATTTAAGAGCATATTGTGGCTCATTACATTTGTGCATTTCAATAGTGTTCAAGTAGTTCAAATTCTTAATTATTGTAATAAAGAACAATTATTCAAGCATGGCTGCTAGGCATTAATATGATGGATCATGACACATAAAACTTGTCTGAAAGATAATGAACAGCTGTTGTGGAAAGGAAGTGTTTTTAAATGCTCAGTAAACACATCATATATGCGGTAAATGAGCTACTTGAATTTCAGCGGAGACCAGGACAACTAGATGAGCTCCAGAGACAGATCCCCAGTGAAGACCTTGTCTCCTAGACGGCCATCGGGACAAGACCACGGGTCCTTAGATTGTCCTCTGCACAATCTAACTTTGCTGCAGCATGGATCAACCTGCTGGTTTGTCTGGCCGGAGGAGAACTGGCCCCCCGACTGAGCCTGGTTTCTCCCAAGGTTTTTTTTCTCCTGGTTCATTGGTTCCTTGCCGCTGTAGCCTCTGGCTTGCTTAGTTGGGGACACTTAATTTCCAGCGATATCGTCGACTTGATTGCACAGATACTATTTAAACTGAACTGAGCTGAACTGACATCACTGAATTCAATGATGAACTGCCTTTAACTGAAAATTGAGTGTTTACTGTTGTCCTTTTGCATTGACACACTATTTTCCTATATGATACTGTAAAGCTGCTTTGACACAATCTGTATTGTTAAAAGCGCTATATAAATAAAGGTGACTTGACTAGTGTTGTCGTTTCGTGGACTTACAGGCCATATGCAGAGTTGACGGCCAGGCTGGTGATCTGTTGTGGCGGCTCCCCGCTGACCCACACCAGCTGAATGAGCAGCTCCACCTGGTAACCCGGAGACTGTTTGAGAGGAGAACTCCTGACCCTGGCCAAGTAAGACACAGGACACAATTAACTACATGCTAATATAAGCACAGACCAAATCATGTGGTCAAAATTACACAAGAAAAGACCATTTCATTAACATGTGAAGCGACCAAAGTCTGAAGTTTATGTTTTGTTGTTTTTACATGCTGCTTCGGGACGAGTAAATCTGAAATAGATGAAAACAGACTGTACTTGAGACAGGGCACATTATCTCGCAGGCCGTCAGACGAGTTGTTGCTGCTGCTGGTGGAGGGGTGGGACTGAGGCAGGCTGGTCTGAGGGCTGGATGAGGTTCCTGGGGTGGAAACAGCTGACGCCTGCTCGCCTCCGCCTTCGGGAGACTCCACTTCATTCAGCTCACACTGCATACGCACCTCCAGGAGCTGCAGACACAAGACAACTGTCATCAAATCTATACAATCATGTGCATGTTCACAGATGAAGATACAGATTTCCATGCATTTAATGGCCAAAAAAATGATTAAGTCAGAGTTAATAAAGCAGTTGACATGAAAGTAATTGTACTCTGCTCATAAGAAAACAGTCAATTCATTTTTCTCATACATTTTCTTCAGTTTGTCCATAAACACAACTACCTATGCAAGTCATTTAATATTTTAGCATTTTCAACAAAACTGACTGTCCTCATCTTGAACTGTGAGATACAGAAAAGTATTAAAATGAATGATATGGACAGAAATGATATAGATAGAAAATGAATGTGAAAAGAGGCTCCGCCCCCTGAGTGTGTAAGGGGAAACAGAGAGAAGCGGGGTCGGAAGAGTGCCTCGCTGGTTCAAGGCGGTTCTCTTATGGCGCTTTTCCACTGCGTGGTACGACTCGGCTCGGTACGGCTCAGTACGGCACGGCACAGTTCGGCTCAGCACGGTTTGCGTTTCCACTGCAGTTTAGTACCGCTTTAGAGTGGGCGGGATTATTCACATGTCGTTTTGTTGCGCCGCCTCTACTACCACGACTCCTAAAAAAACCTTTTACATTCCGCGTCGCCCCATCAAACTCTCGCTGGATCCGCTCCTCTGCTATCAACGAGAGGAACGTCTGTACTTCCGCAACAGACAACAAAACTTTTTGGTTGTTAAAAAAAAGGTGCGCTCGTTCAAAACAGTTGCGTTCGATACTTCGCTGGCTGTGCTGATTTAAATCTAGCGGTTCTTTTGTGTTTGTGTCGCAAGTTCAGTGACGCAGGTAGCAACGATTCTCTCCGGCCAATCTGTGATCAGCAGAGTTTACACGTCACGTTTTAGTAACGGTATGGTTCACTTGGAACCCCAACCGAAGTGGTACTAAAAAAAGTACCAGGTACCAGGTACTGTACCCAGTGGAAAACCCCCCAAAAGTGAACCGTACCGAGCCGTACCGTGCCGTACCATGCAGTGGAAAAGCGCCATTAGAAGTCGGGGTGTGTACGGCGTGGGTTGTTGCCGACAACAGCCCAAATAAACACCCCTTTTGCATCAAAACACCTCATCCTTGTCTGAGAACGTTACAATATATTAGCCTTATCTTATTATTCTTCTTTTTTTTTTTATTCTAGGTGTTGAAATGATTTTAGAGGTTGCCTCTACAAATGAATTCACATATTACCTTGAAAAAATCTTTTATATTAATTTGAATTCTATATTTTTTTTTTCAAGGTAATATGTAGTCATAAGTCAAAAATCTAAAAACACAAAGAAATCTCCATAACTCCCAGAAACAATTGAAGGACACCTAACAAGTACAAAATTAAGAAAAAGAAACAGAGGGACAAACAAAGGAATATCTGGCGGAAAAGAAAATATATAGAAGGGACATTAGATTGAACTGCATATGGTAACACTGTTATTAACTGTTATAATGAAATATTAACATTTCTACATTTATATACACAGACTTCTCTTGTAAAGTGACTCACCAAATTAATTTCTAATTGAGAAATTTCTTGGGGAGCTTTAATATTATATAATATTGCTAATACACAGACAGGAAGATATTCTCCAGGCTTGTAAGTATAAAGAAGAGTTTCACCCACTGTTAATTATATTTGTAATATATATGTAGAGCTACTTCCATGTTTATTTATTCTGTCCAACGGTGTGACACTTCCTCATTAAAAAACAAGGTTTTTAGCATTAATAAGCATAAATAAGTGAGAGCTTTACTCATTTGTGTGGATGTAGCATATGGTATTCTAACTGTTGGAAAACGTGTCAAAACAACTTCATGCTTAATGAAATATCCTGCAGTGTGCATACTGAACTCCATCTAAAACGGCTTTAAACAGCATTTTTATAATTGCGTTATAATCACCATGCAGTTTTTAGGACCTCATATTAATATTAAGCATTTGTCACATACCAAGACCATTTAAAATGAACTTGTTAAATGAAGAACGTAAATCAATTAAATGTGCCTTAGACAAATCTATACATTTTAAACGAGTATCTTGTTCATTTGTTCACTGCACATTAGGGATGCACCGATACCGATACCCCGATACTGAGCTCTTGTACTCGTACTCGTTAAAAAGAAATGTTGAAGGTGTCTGAATAAATTTTGGTTTGACTGTATCTATTTGATAAATGAAGTTAACCAACTAACATTATACATACTCTTGGTTTCTGTACCCAATATTTTAAAAATTTACAAATGCAATAAAAATATTGGTATCGGTACTCGGTATCGGCAAGTACCTAAAATAAAAGTATCGGTATCGGGCGAGTACTGGAAAAAGTGGTATCGGTGCATCCCTACTGCACATATATACATACATCCTGCACATTTACACATATATACATGCATTTAAATGGGTCAGACCTGAACCACTTCAGTGGTGACTTCCTGTTTGCTGAACCTGTAGACTATGACATGAGCCGATACTCCAGCCACACAGAGCACACGGCTCTCTGGACACCAGGACAGAATCTGGATGGCAAACGGATCTTCATCCACAATTTCAGTGCTGGATTTCTCCTCTTTACCACGGGGCTTCTCAAACACCTTCGCTGTTTTCAGCTTATACAAAACCTGAAGCATTACTGACAGACACAAAAGAACAAATTCAGCATCTTTATTAGTTGTCGCTAAATATTTTTTACAAATTATTAGCAGATATGATTAGCAAATCTGCAAACTTCAATTGCCATTTCTGATTTAAATTGGAGAGAAATCTGTAAAATATCTGCAAAATCTGTAAAAATGTCTTAAATGTAGCTGAGAGTGTTTCACTCTTGGTAGCTGAAAGCATAATCAAACTGGCCAACTAAAAATAATGCTGTAGATTGTACTTGTGACAAAACATAAAAGTATGTTTTCTGAGACAGAAACTCACATGCTGAGGCATCCCAAAACTTGATCGATCCATCAGCATGCCTGTTGTTTTCATAAAGAAAACAGAAGAAAACGATAACAGCCCTGGCGCCAAACAGAAAAGCATTTTTCCTTCCAATACCAAAAAACTATTTCCCTCTCTAATCCAATTATTATACATGAAAAGGCTTCGGTACAACAAAGAGTGTGTGCATGTGAAAGATCACTTACCCAGTGATGATAATCTCTGAGAAACTCAGTGTTCCCTGGCCCCAGTTACCGCCACTTATGGGCCATTCCTGCATTAAAACACAGATTTGGATCAGCCATTTTAGGACTATCCATTTGCTTAAACAGCGGAGGGCAGAACATTACCTTCTTACTGAACCCTTGTCTCTTCTGTCTGGAGCCCACTGAGTAAAGTGCAGGAATGACTTCAGCTGGACAGTCCGCAAAATATTCGCAGCAGGTCACTGGAGACTCGTGGATGGACAGAGGATATGGATTCTCAAAGATCGGATACCTGCGCAGAGAGGTTTTTATAAAACAGCTGCACAAACCAAGACAGTGTGTATAACGTGTGGCATTTACTCACCCAATTTGTGCAAGGTCAGTGACAACCAAATCCTTCTCCAGCAGGACAACAACCGCATAAGGCTCCTGGAAATCTGTGGGGATACAGAAGGAACAATTATTTTAAACACTATATATATATGAAATAACATTTAAAAAAAGAGGAAAAATTAAACCAATGCTGCTTTACTTTGCCTCTGTTGTTTTTAAAGGCACTGTTAATTATACAGTAAACGTTATGGGAGAAAATCCAGCAATAGGTGGGCCATAAGGCTCCTGGAAATCTGTGGGGATACAGAAGGAACAATTATTTTAAACACTTAAATTTCAACAAAATACCACTTATTATTCTTATTTATTTAGCGAAAAAAATGTTTTTGATAAATGCTTTTCATAACTAGATTTTTATTTTAGTTCTTGCATAAATGATCTACTTTGCAACAACAACTGTCCAGTCTAAAAATTATAGTTCATTAAAAGAAAAGAAATCTAAAGGTTTTTTTTCCTCATTATATTGCCCAACATAGAGCACTTTGTCTAGTTTTAATTTGTCAGTATTTAACTACAAAAATAAATAACATAAATATGTCAAAGAAAGCATATATAGATATTATAAAAGTATATAAAAATAAAAGAAAATAATAATCTCCATTATATCGCCCAGCCCACTTAACAAAACAAATGAACAAATCTCATTTTTCCATGATGCAAAGAGAAGCCAAGCCGGAAGTGAAACAAATGAGTGCTTCATCCAGAAAGAGTGGAATGAAAAAAATGATTAAAAGTAATACAAAATGTACTGTCATATTAGCTGTATATTTTATGTCGGTCTTCTGAAAAACATCATGTCATCCCCGTAAAACCCATAAAACTGAAGCATCTATGCCAGACAGTCTCTCGCAATGCAAGGTTGCACAAGTCTCAAACCAATGCATCATGCTCTGTTTGCTTCCTGAATGCAACCCTGAGTACATTTATTGTCATATTAGCTGTATATTTTGTCAGTCTTCTGAAAAACATCACGTCATCCCCGTAAAACCCGTAAAACAGAAGCACCTATACCAGACAGTCAACGTGTGCAATGCATCATGCTCTGTTTGCTTCCTGAATGCAACCCTGAGTTCAGCTTCCTCTGAGGCCTTACCCTGCCCTGGTAGTTTTGTACTCCACTTTCAAGATGGGTTTGCAAGGCTCTGGCTTCTTTCCATCTTTGGGCTGTTTACCTGGGAGAGAATATTGCATGGTAAACAAGGTGTGCAAATAAATATGCCTTCATGTATTTTATTTCCTTTTCTATCACAATTCTCTGTATAGTCTTATCATGGGAACCACAATAAATTAAGTGAAGAAAAGAATTCATTTGATTCTAATTAGATTCCAAAACCATTTTCGGTGCATCTACTACTCATTTTAAAAATAATAACATTTTAAATTTGAATGATTAATTTCTGTAAACAGATTCTGCACTTTTGATAAAGAATCATGATGCACTTGTAAATAGATTATTTTGCTTCACCCTTACTAAGGAGTTGAATTTCTTCAGTGAAAAATCTGCAGTATTAAAGCTGAATTTTGTAATTTTTTGGAGGTTGAAACACATTCACACAGTGAAACACAATGAAACACAGTTTTTAGAAGCAGAGGTTGTCATGGCTGTGCAAACTTCTATAGTGGTGAACAACAACAACAAATATAATTTTTTCTCGCCCATTTGCACCAATAGCAAAAATCCATGATAATGTATCTATGACTTTACAAATGAGGAAAAAAGTATAGTGAGATTGATTACATTGGTCAGAGAAGAGAAAGATGTCAAATTTGCAATCACACCCTTAGCCGCTGTGTTAGAAACACTCACACTGTTAAGGCTTGTTCACACCGTGACGAATATCGCGCGCGATTATCGCCGACGTTTAACGCGCAAAACGCGAGTCGTAAAAGCGTAATTAAAAAAAAAAAAACACCTCGGCCTCGTTTTTTGGTTTGATGTGCCGCATTAAAAACTGGCCGGCCAATGAGATCGACACTTTTGTTCACGTGCCTGGAGCTGCTGAAGTTACAGTAAAACAGGACTTGGTGGCGCTCAAGCACAAAACGGTCTTGCCGAGCACACACTGATACCTAACGACAAAGAGGAAGTAAGTAGACCAAGAAGATGCATCGAGGCAAGATGAATGTAGAGCTGCTGGTCTCATTGGTGTCTGAACACAAAGGGCTTTATGACAAACGTGACAGCGACTACAAAAATCTCGATAAGAGGGAGTTGTTATGGAGAGGAATTGCAGATCAAATAGGATTCGATGTATTCGATGGATTCGGTATAACTGTTGAAACGTGTCATCACAGTCTGTGAAAAGTATCCATAAGTAAGTCATTCATAGGCTGATTGCCTGAAAGTATAGTGACTCTTTAAAAACATTGATCTGCTTCAGAAACCTGTTTGGAAACAATCATTGGTTTATTTCATTGGTGCTGCTAACGGAACTCAAATGACACACTTCACCTCTACGGTCTTGTAATATTTATTCTGTGCTCCCTGAAGCGCTCAACCTGAGGAACTTGGAAGGGAGTTTGTTTGGGCAGAAGCTTACCATGCGGCGTAATGATCTGGGCAGGCTTGGCAGGAGCGCGTATATTCCATGTGGTAAGCGTGCCATCTGAGTGACTGCATACAAACTGTTTCCCCTCGTGATGCCAAGCCACAGAGTGGATCGCCTACAGGCCAAACAAAAGATGAGTAATCAACCACAAGAGAAACCAGGTCAGGCAAACTATGGTTCATGGGTTGTGACAGCATATACGAGTCAACAATAATAAACATAACAAACATCTTAGTTCCGTTCCTCATTGATAACACAAATGCTTCTGAAAAAAGTTACTTCCTGTAGACTAGAGTTGTTTATTTGAGTACTCAACAGATATATCAAGTGATCTGTCCATTTAGCCACATGTCACCATATGCATGGTAAAAATAATTTTTTCGATGTTGTAAATAACACAAAGGTTACTGGAGTCTGCTTCACAAAAAAAATAAAAAATATTTCAAAATGTTTGATTATATATCAATATGGCCATAAAATAATGATAATTATTATTACTACTAAAATAAAACATACAATTAAAAACAAAATGTAAAATAAAAAAAAGAACATTTAAGAACAAGAATTTTATTTTACATTACAACTGTAACAGGAAGGATGGAAGCATGGATGGAATTGTACAGCTGTTAATATATTTTAAAGTAAAGTTTACTGCATTAAATAGAATAACATGCAATAACTGTTGTGTTTTTGTGATCAGTCACTACTGTCACATCTGACAGTACTTGGAGTACATCCCATGCAGACCTTCCTTCCTTCCTTACAGAACGCGAGTAAGTCGTTTCGCTTTAAACAATGCTCTAAGTTTGTCCCCCACCTGCATATCCTACAGTAACAGTCTCACCTCGTCATAGTTGTACCGATAGTCAGCCTTCTTCGATTTCAAGTCCCACAGCACAACTATGCCACACTCAAAACCAATTAAAAGCTGCAAAAAAGAGACACAACTTTTCTGAAATGATGCAATTTGACAGCTGAGCAATCAAAAAGGGTTCTGTGGGAATATACTTAATCCCAAAGGGTCAAGGGTTCGTACTTTGCCTTCGTCCATAGGGTTATCGCTGATATGAACTACAGGTCCAGGGTGAGTCTTTGAGGAACTGTTGAAGAGAGGTGACAGTTTATGAGGAAAATATTTCGAGGTGGTATGCAGAGATCATGCATAATGACCTTGAGTAAATATTTGTACATAAGACCTTTAATTAAAATCTCCCAAACCCAACAGTAGAAGAAAACACATGAGAATCACTGAAGTTCACAGTGTCTAGACACTCACAGTTCGATGGCTTTGTTCCACATGATCACATAGCCTGAGAGGGTGAAGGACTCCACATTGACAATGTGAATGTTCCCTCTTTCCGTGCCCACGTACAGCCATTTACTCTGAAACGGCAAATGGCAAAACGTGATCCTGCCAAAGACAAGGAGAGAGCTGACCTTAATCAAAGTGAAATATCCCGTGATTATCTCATACGATGGCGAACATTTGACTGATCTGTGCCTCGTGACACATTAAGGATGAAATGGCAATAACAGCAGAGTGAAATCTGGCTAAATGAATGAGTCACGGTTGATAAATCATCTGGTATTACTGTGGACGACTGTGCATGACTGCCATTGTGTGTCTTCTGAATGGGACACCAATCAAGACTACATGCAACTGAGGACACTTGAGAACATTGTCCTGCCCTCTTGTCTCTGAACAAACATTCATTTCAAGCCTTCGTGGTCTGTTGATTAACAGAAAATGTAGAAACTCAAAGTGCATTGCTATTTATAAAAGACAAAAACTTTGAAAAACCAGGTAAGGCCAACTTTTGTCTTTTCTGAAGAAAATGTGAGTGGTGTTTGCCTGTGCTGCCACAAAAGCACAAAAGCTTCTCTTTTGTTGATAAGTGCCTCTCATCAAGTAAGAGATTGATGTGTTCCCAATGCATGTTAAAGCGACCCATTCTCAGAGCAGATGATATATATATAATTTGCGCATCGATAAGCACACCAAGTCATATCACAACAGTTGCGCATGGTTTATTTGTATACAGGATGCTTACCTCTCCCGATTAAATTTAAGAGAATGAAGGATGGATGGAAGTTTTTGCCTCAGATTCCACAAATGAATACTGTCATCTGCCAAAGCACTAACCAGCGCCCCCTATGGACCAAACAAACGATAACACAATAAAGGACTAAAGAGCTCTACATTTGTAATTCATTACATTTTGAACATATTAAAAGACTAAATATTCAACCAAAAGCTACAGGCAATGTCAGGGAGAGGGATAAGACCTGGAGAAAGTAAGAAAGAGGAAATGTCTATACAGATGGTCAGGGCAGAACTCACTTCATTGACAAGAAACTCCAACTGGATGACAGCCGATCCGCTCTCATGCTGGCAGTAACACTCCACTCCTGCTCGGCCGAATCTGTAGGCTCAGTTAAGGTACATACATCTCTGAACACCTCAGAGTCCCTGTTAAATGTGCTGAACACAGGATATGACGACTAGTGTATAAAAATGCATTGCATAATTAAAGGGATATTTCACTCACTTGCAGAGTATTTTTTTCTTTCGAGATGAGATGTTAGGCAGAATGTCCAAGCTGCAATTTGCATACAACAAAACTAGATGGTGATTTTTACCGCCAAGCTCCAAAAAGTAAACCATATGCTTTCAATTCTTTAGAAATCATACAATGTTTTGTGTAAGAACTAGTTGACTTCAAGTTTTATTACTCTTACACGTGTTTACGGCAAACAGCACTGATTATTGCATGTCAAATATGAGAAAAACATCTTGGAGCTTTGCAGTAAAAATTATTAGTTTTCATTACATAGAGAACAGCTCAAACTTTTTGACCAAGATTCTCTTTTTGTGTTTAAGAAAGAAAGAAAAAAATACAGGTTGAATTACAATAGATAGACTATAATACTTTACTGCATGACTATATAAATAAACTGCAAAAAGTCACAGCATCTAAAAATATACACCTCATATACACCACGGTGGTGGTTGAGGAGAGACCCCCTCATATGATTGTAAAGCGCTTTGGGTGTACAACAATACACAATAAAGCGCTATATAAATGCATCATTCATTCATTCATTCATACATTTTAACATAAAAACTAGATGTTGAGAAAAAAAGTCTCTCAACATGTTCATGTTACTTCTCAACTACCCACAGACAATGTAAATAAGCCACCAGGGTTCGGCACTAGAGGGAATCTGTGTTCCCAGAGGTCTGTGCGTCATATTACCGAGGGTCTTGTCCATTGACTTAACTAAATGGATTATACAAAAGTCTTTAACCAGAGTCTTAAGTCTTGTCAGTGAATGCTGCTTCAGCCCTCTGGAGTAATGCACTGTAAATGCTCCCATAAACCCCTTCTCCAGCAGGACAACAACGACTGTCTCGGTCAAACAGTCATTCATATTCACCAGTCCAGCACTGTGTTGCATTGCATGCTTTCTATGTGCATTTAGGCACAAATGCAAGTTCTGTTCCATATCAGGTTGCAGATTCCAGTGTTTCATAATAGGTGAGGAAATTGTTGTGTTGTTGGATGTTTACGATAACAACAGTTCTTTCAAATCTGTTTGATCGTAATATGATCCAAAGAAAACCCACAGATACTTTATAGTGTTCACTTTTATAAAGGTTCCAAAAAGGAGTTTTCTCAGCAATGCCATTATGCAGGATGCAAGAACCATTATGGGTTCTCCAAAGAACCTTTCATTAAATAGTTCTTAAAAAATAACCATTAGAAGAACATTTTAATAGCCTAAAGAACCTTTTTCGACTGTAAAGAACATTTTGTCGAATGGAAATGGTTCCAATGGATGTTAAAAGTTGTTAATGGAAACACAGATGCCAATTAATACAAAATAGGCGAGTGAAAAGAGCCTGTGTGACCCAGGGGCGAAGGCTATCTCACTCTAGCAATATCCTCAGATCAGAAAGCTTCTTATCTGCCAAGAAGAATCACTTCAAAACAACATATGGGCGCTGTATGTTGTTACCTCAGGACATCTAACACACTTCTCATGCCAGGGAATGAATGCTAAAATAGTTGACACTATAAACAGGAAATGGGTTTCTCGTCCGTATTGAATCAGTGGTTTCCTGCAGCAGTGTGCTAATTTCCTCTTGAGTGACTTACAACTGTGAAGATATATTTATAAGACCTGAGAGCCTTACAAGTACACAGAACCAGCTTAAAGTATTTGAAGCTTGACAGCATCTAATATGTTAACTCTGTGTTCTTCAGTCACACGCATCCTACCACTGCAAGCTAATGCATCTCTGTTAAACAGATCAATTATGGTAAACAGCATTGGTAATACTTTATACAGGAAAAGAGCCATTACACTGAAGATGAACTCACCTTGCTGACGCGACCATTTGTGAACAAGACAGCGCCAGAGAGTGCAAGAGGGCAATAAACTAAAAACAAGACGAAACTATGGCCTGTTTCATGCATTTAGTCACGTTAATATTTCACAGCTTCTTCATAAAACACACTAGAGATTCACTGATCTAGAAACTTGCAATTGCTCAGCCACTTTTAAATTGGGTTCAAATCTCTAACCTACCAATTTATATCCTTAAATATTACAAATTTAGTAAGATACCAGAAAATCTTTTTTTTTTTTACTTCCCTGCAGCCTCAGCCCTATTAATCTTAGAGACAAAATTAGAAAAACAGATACATGAGATATTATGGACATCAAAAGCTGACAGGAACTTCAACATTTCAGCTGTTAATTTTTGCAATGGAATGCACCAGCATTTTTTTATGGAAGCTAACCAGGACTATGGAAAAACTATATTGTTTTGGTCTGTTGTGTAGAACAAACAGTGTTCTACTATATTATGTTATTTTGAAGGAAAATCGAACCTAGAAATATTTAATGAAAGAATGACAGAAAAGTGATTACACCAATGTTTGCACTCAGTGTATGTGTGACTTATATTTACTTGTGTAAATACTGGGAGGCCTCACTGTCGAAGAACTTTACTACAACTGGCATACTGAGTTCAATGACCTAAATTGAATTACCAAAACTTTATTTTCTGCTAAATGAATAAATGTAAAACTTTATTATCAGTTTCAGTTTTCAGGTAAAATTTTCATTTCGGTGCATGATTATTGGGGATTGCACTTGGCTCGCTCCTACATTCAATTCTTCAGATGCGCTGATGGGAAACCAAACAGGGATTATTTACACAGCAGGCTCGCCTTCAACATATTTGGCAAATGGACTGAATAAATAACAGAGGGCTGTTATAAATAAGTTGCAGTAGACCACTGACTCATTATTTATTCATAACTGTAAGCATCAAGCCCATGACCAGCCAGTTTCTCCTCCGCTTAAGCTCTCTGTGGCGCTGGATCAGAGCCCAGGGTCAGACAGCAGCTCTTCACATTCCCTGGGATCTGGAGCCCAACCGAACAAACAGATCGCTGTTCGATTCTATTACTGGATATAATGATCACCACAAACCAGCAAATAACACGTTTTCAAGAGACACGCAGAAGCTATAGAACTAAAGATAAATGCTGTCAAATATATACATTTTAAAGTTTTCATTTACCCGAAAACCAAAAAAATGTAAATGTACTATTGTATTTATTCATTTAGCAGACGCTTTTATCCAAAGCGACTTAATAATTGACATACAAGTTTTGGTAATTGAATTTAGGTAACTCTGTATGCTGTTCAGGGTGCCGTGTTCTCGGGTGATACGAGTCAAAGACGAAAAAAGATGAATATTAGAATGTGTCCTGTTTCATTTGATTTTTTCCTAAGCAAAAAGTAATGACTATCATAGATTTTTACCATGATTTGCAGAATAAACTCACTTTGTCATCTTTAAAACTACTAGGTTTTACCAATTTGTCAGCAGGAAGTTTTTAAAATATATTAAATTAAATTTAAATATAATCAAATTTAGTATGATCAATCATTATTTTATGTATTTTAACAAGTACAGATCAGAATAAGCATGTTGTTTCATTTTTACATAAACATATCTGTTATACTGAATGACAATTGAACATTATTTCACCCATATTTTCACAAAAGTTATTTGAAACATTAAAATCACTTTACTTGCATTTAATAAGCTTTCTATGTATATAAAGTCACTTTTGTAAATTCTATTTGATGCAGGCACCAAAATGGGACGTCTCATCTTTGACCCATATAGCTATATTAAGTTGCAGACACTAATGTCATCATTAATGAAAATTTCTATGAAAACAAAACGTACAAGTGAACAAAAATATTTTTCCTGAAATTAAATTACTGGAATTAAAATAAAATAAAATAAATACAAATTAAATAAAAATGCATGCAATAGACATTTAAAAAAAATCTAACAAAAAAAATCTAAACTAACACTTCATTATGAACAAAAACAGATCAGAATGCATTTGCCCTATTGTTGCTGTTGTTGTTTTTTCAACAAATGGCTAACACTTGGTTGCATACTGGTGAATTATTGTTCTATTTAAATTCACCAATAAATATACACTGTGGGGAAAAAGTTAACGGACTGGTTGCATAAAATGTCAGTCAAATGGCCACTTCCTGTCTAAGTGGGCAATTCTTTGCCAAAATACAGCATAGTGTGTGAGAATAACTTTAAACATACCATCCACTAAACACAGACTTGAGATGAAAGCTGGAAAAGATAATTACATGTGCATACATAAGGATCTGGATTCACTAAAATTAAACATTCCAGCTGGGCTTCAAACTAGGGCCACTTTACAATGAGTCAGTTTGGGGCCAAAACAAAAATCACTGTCCTGTAGAGCAGAACTTTGCTGATCTGTGAGGTTCCATCTGTATAAACTGGCCTAGAAAACACAAAGTTACTCATTGTGAACATGTTCTTTAACTTTTTCCTTTGATTGTCTGGATCTTTTTTTTTTTTTATTGTGAGTGACACTACTTTCATGACAATTTCTCATTACGATAACCCAAAAGTAATTAATAAATGTAAAAACCTATAGTACAAGCATCTATGCTTATTTACATCAAAATAATCTAAGGCAGTACAACAATAATCGCTCTGACTTAATTCATTCTTTTGATTTTGGGTCAAAATATGACCTGGATTTGTTCTTGACAAAATCATTTCCGATTAATATTCAATATGTACATGCAACACAGTTATACGTGCTATAAGGAGCAAATGAACAAAGCTCTGTAACATTTCAAATAGGAAATCCACAGAAAAGTTTTACTTTCTATAGCATCATATTGCCGGCCACAATGGGTGACTCACTTCAAACAACAGGGGCTTCCGCTGAGAGCAAACAGCCGTGCAATCTGATAAGGGTGCTGTCATACTATATTCCCTAATAATACAGGCCTCAAGTGCAAAAGATTACAATGCAGCTAAAGCAGACAGGCTTGTCAACATTCCCTGCAACCCCTGACATTTGTTCCTGGGAACTAAACAGTGCCAACAAGGCAGTAAAGCAGCTCTCCAAAGAGAGAACAAGGAGGAAAAGAGCATAGCAGAGAGGAGCTGACAATGAAGACGAGATGACATGGAAGGTGTGAACTAATCAGAAAACTATCCAGAGGTCCAGAAACGATCACAGCCTTACACACATGCCGGTTCGGTTCAGCACAGCACGAGGTTGTACATCTTTAATAAAACTGCCATCGGAGCATAATTAAAATTCTGTCTCTCTGGCCAAGAGCTTCTTGATTAGTTAATTAAATGAGACTCAAATATATCTAATAAAAACACAATCTATTAACTAAAGGAAGCTCATCAAGACAAGATTGTTGGCCTAAAGTCTTGCTGGAAAGTTGTTAAAGTTTGAAGGTTATTTATGCCTTAGAGTGAAAAAGGCAAAGCCTTTAAAAAAAATAATGTTTCTGTAATTCATTCTTTTTGTTTTATATGCATTTATTTGTATATTTTTAATATATTTTATATATATATTTTAACATAATAATTATAAAAAATATACAAATAAATGCATATAAAATAAAAAGAATGAATTACAGATACATTATACATTTTTTAACAGCTCTAAAATAAATCATATGGGCCAATTTTATTATCATTTTTAATTTATTTTATTTATTAACAATTCCAAGGGAAACAAAAAATATTGTATGAGGTTTGCACTTTAAATGACAAACTGAACAGAATTAAATCATTAAAATCGCAATTATTTGTATGACAATTAATCGCCAGCACAATATTTGTGATCATGACAGGCCTGTTTTAAGTGGTTGCTAGGGTGCTGCTAGACATCACAAGACTGTTAAGGTGTTCTGGTTGCTAGGGTGTTGATAGGCAGTTGTTAGGGAATAGCTAAGCGAACACACTAACATACTAAGACATACAGATACATAATGGCTTTGTTAGGGAGCTGTTAAGGTGGTCTGAATGGTTGCTAGGACACTGCTTGATAGATATTAAAAATATTCATATCTAATATCTACAGCAGAATCAGGCATGCTTCTTCAACATGCTTCGGCAAACAGACATGCACATACTGTACCACATTCATGACAAACTCTTTGTGCAATGCAAAAAAAAAAAAAAAAAATGCAATTATAAAGCTATTTGACTCTACAGCTTGTACTCTCTCTCCCTCATCCAAGTCAAACTTCAGCCATTAGTAGGTTTCAGAGTGATAAAGTCGAGATCGGATCTGTCCAAACAAGATTAAGAACAGTAATCAAACAGGCCCTGGGTGCCTTAAACAAACACTGGAGGAGTCTCAAATGGCCGTTATTTAAAGCACTTGGAGTTGGATGCTGCAGCAGAGAGGAGAGGGTCATAGATCACGAGGCAATCAACACTGAAACACCACTGATGATAATAAAAATAGCACTAATCAATTCAATTTATACCATGCTAAAGCCTAATAAAAAAATTCTTCGAGCATGAATTGTAAAGCACCTCTGGCTACGTAAATAAGAAAAGGAGCTCCAAAGATGGTATCAGTTTTCAGCACACATTTCCTCCACTTGGTGAGATCTGGGTGGCACTTCCTCATTCAGGTACATTTCTTAATCCACAATTCAGAGTGGTTTGATTAACTGTTATATACAGTATTAACCTGGTTAACTGTCTGCATCCTGCTAGCACTCTTTTTTTACTGCCTTTTTTCTTCGATGACATATTTTAGTAATCATCCTAATTTAGATATCATTTTAAAGCTTAACTCAAAAGCCATCCTTGTAATCGGACTAAAACCTTTTAGTGTGCTCCTACCCCTAGTGGGTGGTGTCAAGTGTAATATTACTAAATTTACCACAATATTTTATAATCAAAACTTTTTCTAATCTTGACAAAACACATATCCTTGGAAAGGTCTGCATCTCAAGGTTCCATAATTGGTGGTTATTTTGTGATAGAAGTAATATCGTAACAGAAATGTATACATTTGTGATAGGAAAATGCATACAAAATTTCAATGGAGCATTTTTGTGTAGTGCCTTACCAAAATCTCACAGGAACCTCAATTTTTGTTATATCAACTTCAAATTTGGAAAATAACTTATGGTTTTGATTTTAAGAATTATTTTATATAAAATAACATTTTAGTACAGTACATTACAGAAAACTTTTAGTCTCTCATTTTTTAAATGCTTTCACTTTTAGCAATAATCTAAGCCTTCTATAAAAAATTAAAAAAAAAGAGACAAACTGTAGGTCTGTATTCGGTGCATTTTCACATCTATGTTAAAAAACGAGGTGGCAGTTGAGTAGTTAAACCAGAGTCATTTAAAATGTGTTCTGAGTGGTTTTTAGTGCGTCGCTACATGTTTACTTGCTGGTCCAAGTGAAAATAACCCACCTGCAAGTCCCTGTGATATTCTGGTCTCTAGATATGGCTCAGGACCCACTTTGGATATAATTTTTTTTTTGCTGAAACAAACATGAATGATGGATGTTTGCATCCTGTGCACATTTAAAAAGATTCCTTTCCACAAGTCGCCTAATTTGAGATTTCATTTACATTATCTCTGCAGCACAAACATGCAGGATACAAGCCGAAGTTTAATATTTATATAGTATATACATTTTTATATAGTTTTCTTTATATAAAAAAACAGAAATAATATATCTAATGTACTCTTTAGCACATTAGATGACAATGCTAAAAATTTGCATTAATCAATTACATTTATATCATGCTAAAGCCCAATAAAAAATTGAGTTACATGCCTTCCAAATAAATATAATTATAACCCACGCCAGCAGACACAAATTGCACCATTTATACACTAATCCTCCATTCACCAGCTCATTACGAAATCACTACATTCATCATCATGAACATCTGGTAAACATTTTACAGTACAATCTACACTCAATTTTACAGTTCACTTATGAATAAAAACAGATCTAATACACCTAATGTACTCTTTAGGTCAGAAACCTAGTCACATGCTTTTTAACCCTACGTCACCTGACTGGTTAAAGTTCTTACAGCATCATGCAGCACTCGTCTTCAGTGAGACAAGTTGCATTCTCAAAGAACTTCCTCATTTGGTAAACCACAGTGGCTTGTGGTATTTCTAAACACAAATGCAAAGAAGGCTTTCCTCATTCGACTGACAATGTAAAAAATGTGATGCTCGACTCAGGCTCAAGTTTTTCACGTTTTTGTGGGTTAAACACAGAAAATTCTGATTTCTTGGTTTAAGCATGTATCTTAAAGAAACACTTTCATGTTTCTTAAACACTTTTGTTGGCAGTGGTTGATTACGCTTTTAAGTCTTTACCATGCATAAAACTTCACGCAGCATAATCAGAACAAAAAGCATTCAACAACAATCTATTCGTCAATTATTCATGCATAAAACCTCAAAAACATTTGCTCCTTAGCACTGTAATTTGGATAAACATCACCAAGCAGTGACGAGACTGCATATTAAAGAGCCCTTAACTGTTTTAATACCGCCAAGCATCTCTAACAACAAACTGCTAGTAATTATTATAAAGCCAAGACAGCTGAAACTCCTCCAAACTCCTCAACGTCCAGCGAGGTTTCTATATAAAAACACACAGATAGAGACACAGGAGACCAATCATGCAAAATTAGATATTTACTGTTAGTAAACACCTAATTGAGTTTGTGTCAGCTGAGCTGTAGGTGTTTCCCAACGCTGGGGGCAATGAGGCAAATCGATACATCCTGTCTTTTGATAAATAGCCCAATCGACTGAATGACAGTAAGCCCATCAGCTCTCGCTGCACATTAACACATCCAGGCAACAGCTGAGCAAGAGGAGAGAGCCAATCAACTCAACTCTCCACCACACAGAACACTGACCTGGTGGGTGGTTTGTGACTTTCCACGAGGACAAAATGCCATTGATGCAGTGAAGTCTTGGGCAACCTACTGCACACCATTACAAAAGCGTAATAGAGGTGCACTCCCACGACCAAGATTCGAATCTGACAAGAAGTCATCTGGCCTTCAACCACGAAGCCTTTTTTGGTATGGACGAGCTGTATAACTAAAATCATGTGTCATGGTGTATTTCACAAAATAGATGATGACATTAAATATTTTTGGGAAGTAGACATGCATTGTGACACTCTAATTCATTTTTGATAATAAATTTGTATTAAATCATAAATCTAGATAAGTTAAAACAGACAATTATATAAATTAGAAATAAATTATGACATTTTAAAAAGTTTTGAAATCAATTGATTAGACTAGATTGTCAAACCTTAATTAAACCATTAAAATGGAATCCATAAAAATTAAAATGGAAAACTGAGAACGAGAACAGACTTAATGTTAAAATGTATTAATAAATTGTTAAACTGTATAAATTTCCTTATTTCAATTAATTACGACACAATTTTTGATTACTGAAAATTAATTTAACAATGAAAACATAACACGGAAAAAATGTGAATAGAAAAAATAAAATTTTGAATAAAATAAAACAGAGTTTGGGGAAAAAATTAAACATTTCATAGGGCCCTAAAAAAAATTCTTTTAACTTTCATTAAATTATTGTTAATTTGTGTACATTTTATTGTTTTTGATTACAGAAATTTAATTTAAATCAAGCAAAAAAATTAAATGGAAAACACAAAATTTGGGAAAAATAAAACCAATTTCATAGGGCCCTAAAAATTAACTTTAATCAATTTGATGTTAAATTGTAGAATTTTCATTATTTTAATTAATTAGACATGCTTTTTGATTGCCGTCATTTGATTTAACAATTAAAACTGAATCTACGACTACTTTTATTTATTTATTTGTTTATTTGCATGTAACAATTATTTTCAGCAACTATTTACAGATTGTAAGAAAATAAATATGAAAAGTTTTGTCTTATTCTCTCTCTCTCTTTTTTTTTTTTTAGTTTGCATTGTGATGTTCTAAGTTATCTGTTTTGGATTTTGTGAAAACCATGATAAAAATACCATTAAAAAATATATTTAAAAAGAAAAACTGAAATATCACATGGTCCTAAGTATTCAGACCCTTTGCTCAGTATTTAGTAGAAGCACCCTTTTGATCTAATACAGCCATGAGTCTTTTTGGGAAAGATGCAACAAGTTTTTCACACCTGGAGCAAATGGCTGCAATATAACAAAGAGTGAAAAATTGAAGGGGGTCTGAATACTTTCCGTACCCACTGTATACCACCCAGCCCTACTCTGTAGCCATGTTTCTTTCAACAGAAACTGGCGTGGTGTATATCTGAACATGAAAACACTCAGAAATAAGCTGAAGCAGCTTTGCTGTGTGTGTGGCTCTAACAAACATGCCCAGCAGGACCGGCGATGTTTCCAGCACGTGCGAGGTTGCTTTCTGGCAGATAGTCGGCAGCACCAATGATGAGACGAGCTTTGCAACATATGGCAGTGGAGCTGCTCATGCCACACTGGAGATATCACTAATGAGCGCAGCTACTCTAGGAATAAAGACCCTGCTTCTAGGAAATGTGCCTCTGAAATGAGGCTGCTTGTATACATGACTCTGTGAGAAACGGGCTGCTTTGATTTTTACCGCCTGGAATCAACTGACCTTCTCACTGATGACTGAGCATATAGTGCATTAAAGCATCAGTTTTGAAATGCTCAATGTTTATATGTTTTGCATTTTAGCCAAGCAATGGAGGTACTTTAGATATGCGCCCAGGCTAATATATATGAGATTTTTACATTTTACGGTTTATGTGGTGTGCCCGAAGCATGAATCCGTATTTAGAAAGGCACGGAAAAACAAACGGAAAACAAATAACGATTGCTAACAGTTGACTGTTACATTACAGTACATAAAATTTCACTTACCACATAAACAGAGTAAGGAGAGATGACTGAGGACGATGGTGAATGATTTGCAGATCCTGAGCACCACTGACAAACATATAATCTTGTCAAATGTGTGGTAAGTACTGCCGCTCCATAGTATAAACAGAGTACGTGCGATCGCGAATCTCGAAAGTGAAAGTGAAACTAAAAAGTGCTCGCGCATTCAAAAGCAGTTTCAATGCCAGGCATAATAGCGGCTCCCTGATGCCCGCAATTTATATACAGTTTAATTGACCAATGATATAACTGTGAGAGAAAACTCTGAAATATATATTTTCCTCCCATCGCGTATTTATTTCCTTTAGGGGTTCCGTATTACACGTCATTTTCTTTCCGAACACGGTATTGGGACGCGGCAGATTGCGGGGGAGGGAGGATGGGGATCGCGATGCCGGCTCAACATCGTGAAGTCTATCAGCCATCGGCAATGGACGATGGCATCGTCTATCGGCGCAACCCTAGTTTTCGCCATTTTTTAAAAGCAACGAGCCACATAGTTTTACCACAGTTAATATATATATTATATTAGATATCACAGCATTATATCAGCCACCCTGCCTTAGATATCGGCATTAACATCGTTACTGAGTAACACATATCAATACTAGGCATGTTGATTTACTAACACTAATTTTTCCACAAGCCCGGGTGTCTTTCCTTTAGTTTTTCATGTTACTTGAGTCAGTAGCTCCTATGATGCTTCTCTAGGGTAAATATTCATATCTCCTGGGGGAACAACAAGGCTTTTAGAAGCTGATTTGCCAGAGGATGTTGTTATTGTGTATTGTAACTTGTATTATGTAACTTACATAATCATATGTTTCTGTGGTGTTTAGTAAAAAAGAGCCGCTTTGAACAAGTCAATTAATTTGTGCAACAAGACTTCCAGCACAGAAGGGTGGGAGGACTGCCTTTGTTTAAATATACACAAACAACACGACGGCATTTGACACTTATTTTCCCCCAGTTAAGTTAGGCTGGGTATGTTGCCAGCTCTTCAAATAAAGGATACAGTCTCAGGGCTCCACTTTGTGTGCCAATAGCCAGAATTTTCTGCACAGGGTCAAAAGCCATGGAGGAGGGTTGATAGGGAAAGCCATGTCGCACTGTCTGTGAAGCAGAAGATGATTTGCATTAAACTACAAACATGACAATGGTGTTCTTAGGAACAGTTCACACAAAAATGAAAATTCTTACTGGCATTTGGATCAAAACCTGTGTTGACCATCAAGTGCACTATATTCTATAAGTCTTCTGAAGCCAAAAGGTCACTTCGTATGAGAAAATAACAGAAATGTAAGTAATGATTTGCTGATAATAATATCTGTTACTAAACACAATGCACACATTTGAAAATATGGTGTTTTTCAGACAAATTTTCTTTTATTTTATTTCTTTAAAAAAAAAATGTCAGAACTTTTTTTTAGGAAATAACCTATATTTCAATCTGTTCCTCATACAAAGCAGGGTTATTATCTTTAACTAAAACTTAAAAAATAAAACAAAACAAAAAAAAATCTTCACTTGAAATAAAATAACAACTAGCTAAAATAAAATAAAATATAATATAAAAAGTAAATTTATTTTATTTCAGCTAGTTGCCAAAGCTCATTTTCATTTAGCTTAAGCTGACATACAAATAAAAAAAATAATACAAAAAAATAATACAATCTATGTAGTAGACACTTAAAAAAAAATAATAAAAATGACCAAAAAACTATTAAAACTAGTAAAAAAAAAAGTAATAAAATTACTAAAACATACAAGACTAAATTACTAAAACATACTAAAATTAAAATGAAAAGTGAAAATATAAATATACAGAAATAAAATTCTTTTCAAAATATTAACAAAAACCATAATAGTATATCAATAATTCCATATTGCCTCAGAGGACTAGGAATATAACGCATGTTTAACATGTTTTTTGGGAGCTTTACAGACATGTTATTCCATGGAAATATTTGAATGATTTGTGTTTTACTGAATAAACTATAATTTACTATACATTAAAATTGGTGTTGTTGTTAAAAACTGACCCTCAGTTATTAACAACAACAATTTTTATTTTATAGTTATATAACAATTCAGTAAAACACAAATCATTCAAATTTAGCAAGGCCTGTCTTCTTATTAGTGGTTTTAGTAACGAGGTAGGGGCCAGGGGTTTCAATTAGGATTTAATTAGTTGGAAATTAAAATGGATATTACAGATGAGGTTCAGACAACAAGACGCTGAGAAGCTGAAGTTGACAGCTGACTAACATGTGAATTAATGTAGTGATACCATGGTACAGTGATGATATCAAATGGTAATACTCTAATATTTACCATGGTACTGAATGATTACCACATATACATGCTCTGGTATTACAAGGACTATTTTATAATGTCTAACAAAAGCCCAACCAATACAGCCTGCTGGTTACCAGAGCATTCATGTTGTGATTACAATTAAATATGCAGAAAGCACATATCTAAAATGCAAAATAACATGCTTTATTATAGGGATAAAGATCCATTCCAAAAGCTCAAACATAACATTTGAAACTTTAAAAAGTTGTTAATACTGTATGTAGATTCAGTTTGTGAAAATTAAATGACTAAATATTTATTATGAGTAAATGTTGACATATGTAATATTTGTTCATTAAACCATGTAAAAAATGTTACATAGTTATCAGATGTTCTCTTATTGTATTTTTGTGAAATATTTTAAGTCAGTTTTGTTATAATATTGTTTTGAATGGTTATTATTTACTATTTTCATAGCTTGATTCTTGCTGAATCGGTTAAGGTCAGTTTGACCCACAAACAGCATAATAATTATTAATTATAACAGCATATAGAACCCGTGACAATTAAGAAACAAAAACATATAAAAATGTATTATAGATAATAACAAGTGAGATTAAAGGGATAATTCACCCAAAAATGAAAATGATGTGTTCAACAGAAGAAAGAAACCTATAGGCCTACATGTTTAAACAGGATGAGTAAACAATGACAGAATTTCGGTTGTGTAGTGTGGACAGAGATCGTTTCTGAAACGCAGTGAAAATGCCAGTGTAGAGAAGGATCGTTTTCATTTTAAGACGCTGTTTAAAAACGAAAACGCACTAGTGTAAGCAGGGCCTTAAACTAACCTGAACCATTTAGCTACTACGATTTTCCACAGTCAGCGAATTGGAACACAAACTATCCGTTCACACTAGCAAAGGAGCCAATCTGTTCTACAATCTGAATTAAACTACTAGACAAAACATTAAGCACAGTTATTTCTTGACAGACGAGACTGGCACGCCTTGAAATATGACATAAATGAGTCTGTCATTCTACCTCATCCTAACTTGAATCAGTTCCGCTCGTTCCAAAAAGTAATTTGCACGTTAAAGGGTTACTTCACCCCAAAATGAAAATTCTGTCATTAATTACTCACCATCATGTCGTTCCAAACCCATAAGACTTTCGTTCATCTTCTGAACACAAATTAAGATATTTTTGATGAAATCTGAGCACTCTAAGACCCTGCATAGACAGCAACACAACTGAAATGTTCCCAGACCCAGAAACGTTGTAATAAGGACATCGGTAAAAAAATCCATGTGACATCAGTGGCTCAACTTCAATTTTGCAAAGCTACAAGAATACTTTTTGTGAGCAAAGAAAATAAAAATAACAATTTATTCAACAATTCTACTCCCCGAGTTAACATCCTCCGCCATTTTTGAGGGTACCAAGTAGGGGTGTGCGATATTGACAAAAAATAATATCTGCGTTTCATTTCATCAGACGATGGCTCAAATATAAAGCAGGATTTTTGTGCAGATTAACGTCTTGGAAGGGAGAGCTGGTTATGTAGTCTTAAAGGGCCGCATTTCAGTCACCATTTCATATTTATTCTGTTGTCTGACAACAGAAACAGTAATATATATAAATGAAAACAGTTTTATTGAGAATTTGGCTGCATTAAAATACAGTATGTGAGCACAGAGAGAGACAAACAAATGTAAAAGGCAACAGATGCGCTGACTTCATGCATATGCTAATTAGTGTATGACGTCATCTGGCGACATTTAGCGACTTTTCAAACTGGCTTTAGCTACTTTTTTTGAAAGAAGTTGGCAACACTGAAGGTAATCAGCGTTGTTTGTTCTGGGGAAAGCGCACGCATGCGTCGTGGTACTCTCCAAACAAAGGTTTCTGGGTCTGGGAACATTTCAGTTGCGTTGCTGTCTATGCAGGGTCAGAGAGCTCTCCGATTTCATCAAAAATATCTTAATTTGTGTTCAGAAGATGGACGACGGTCTTACGGGTTTGGAACAACATTAGGGTGAGTAACGTTAATTAATGACAGAATTTTCATTTTGGGGTGAACTAACCCTTTAAATGAATTCGGTCTTAAAATAACAGCCACCAATTCGTCAACGGTCAACTCGGGCGTCACACGAGCGATTAATCTCGTGAACCGTGCTCTGGGTGGTTATTCCAGCCGGTGATGGTTAAACCCGATTCTGAGGTGTTTTGTTTTAACCGAATTGAAAACCATCGACCGTTGGCGAGCTGCTTTTGTGATTAGAATATTGAGGCGAGTTGGCGCCACTCACTCACCTCCACACTCACTCACTCACCCCCCATATGAGATCACAGTAACTAATCCCACCTTGCAGAGCTGGAAATGCTCTGACTGCAGGGTCTCCTGAATCATGTCATTCTCCCTGTTTCCCGACTGAGGGGACGCGGCGGAGGCGGCGGAGGAAGAGGACGCCGCAGTCAAGCCGTCCAACACCTTCCTGATATTAAACTTCTTCATATTGCCTCCCAGCAAATGCGAAACGAATGCAAAATGTGCATCAGCAGAGCGAGCATAAACAGACGGTGGCGGAGACAGCCACACAAGCGCACTGTTGTTGTATTTGTCCTGATGTCTCACATGTCAGGCAGTGTTGTCATCCCGTCTCGTGTCATAATCCCACACTCATTCCCTAAACACGGCCGCTGACTCGAATGTCACTTCTTTTTCATTTTAATCGCGACACGGGCAGCGTAATCCAGTTAGATTTGACCAATCTCGCTGTGCTCCGTTCCCTACCCTCGGCTGGTTCCCCCGCTGCTAACGCGGAAACGCAGAGCGCTGCAATCACCGCGACGCGTCTGCGTTGAGGAGGCGACACCCGGATGTGCGGGAGAGACGCCGCTGCGGCGCACTGACTCAGGATCAGCGCGCTTGGCCTGTGGCAGCTGTCTATAATAACCTTCAGGAAAGTCAACAGTTCCAACATTAGATGATTGTGATGAAGATGAGGGCAGCACCCACCCTGATGGCTTTAATCGGATTTATTTTAGTACACTCAATAATAATACGGTTATATGGAATCAATATAAAATAAATAATCCAATAATATTTAACAATAATGTATTTATTAATATATATATTTTTTTTTTTTAAACATTATTTAATTCTTAACATTTTATTATTATTATTATTACCTAACAATATTTAATACATTCTATTTAATGTAATAATATAATCATACTGTGAATAATATAATATTTAATAATGTAATAAAATAATTTAACACTATTTTATAATAAAATTATAATATTAACTTATTACATACATAATTATTAATAATAACAATAATAAACATTTTGTAATAAAATAATTCTATATAATGCCATTATTATTTTATTTATTTGTTTGTATAAAATATACATTGATATATTTTTGACTTTAATTTAGAGGGGAGACCAAAGCTAGAAAGTAATAGTTTTCCTCTCTTATTGTCCAGTAATAAAAGATGAGTTATTTGAACCTTTCTGACAACATAATCTGAAGTCAGCACTATTTGCAGTATAGCTGTCACAAGGGGAATCTGCTGTTATAGCCTATTATATTAAAATAGAATTAAACAAAAGAAGCAAAGAACATATCATAAACATCAAAAACATAAATGACACAAACAGGAAATATTCCACCATTGTTTTGGACAATTTATAAAATTAGCATATAAAATGTGAAAGCCTTCCTTAATCTGAAATTTATGAAAAACACTCTTGACCTGTTCACCATATCATTTAAAATCCACCTACAGTATGTTATATACAGTAACTGACTCATGCCTTTGTTAATGTTAATGTGGTTTTATTGTGTTTTATATATTGGAAGACACAATTCATAAAAATTAAAGACAATTTTGATAAAAACTACAACTAGAGAAAACATATTTTAGCGCAACTGGACTATAATATCCCAGTAAACTTATAGTTGCTAAAATATTAATTATTTTATTTCATTAGTTACATTTATATACATTTGAACACAAAATGATCTGGAGAAAGCCTTATTTATTTCAATTTTCCTGGAATAAAATAATTTTTTTTTTTTAAATGGCTAAGGTCAATATTATTAGCCCTCTTAAGAAATGATCTGTTTGATTGGCTATGGAACAAACCACTGTTGTCCAATGACTTGTCTAACTAACCTAACTTGCCTAATTAACCTATTAATCCTCCAAGCCTTTAAATTGCACTGTAAACTGAGGATTAGTATCTTTCAAAACACCTAGTAAAATAATATGCACTGTCATCATGGCAAAGACAAAAAAAATTTATTTAGACTTGAGAAAAAGAATTGTCAATGCTCACAAAGGAGAAGCATATACACATTTATCAAAACGTTTTCAAGTGTCAAGAACAGCCGTGAGAAGTATTATCAAGAAGTTTGAAGAGACCCACACAGTGGAGAACAGAGGCACGAAGTGAAAGATTTCAAAAACTTTATAAAAACAAATAGTGAGAGAGGTTTCTAAAGACCCAAGAACAACTACCAAGACACTAGTGAATGATTTAGCCAAGTCTGGGATTGATATCTCAACGAAGACGGACACTAGAGGCCCGGACAGGAATGGACTGCGAGGTTGCCAACCAAGAAAAACACCTCTTCTGAAGAAGAGACACCTCCAAGACTGAAGTTTGAAGGACAACCTGGAGAAAAACTATGTACAGGTGCATCTCAATAAAAAAGACTTAAACTACTTCAGTCTGTGTGCATTTAATTTATTTAATACACGAGTTTCACAATTTGAGTTAAATTACTGAAATAAATGAACTTTTCCACGACATTCTAATTTATTGAGATGCACCTGTATACTAGAAACATGTCCTTTGGTCAGATGAGACAAAAGTAGAGCTCTTTGGCCATATAGATGTTGCCTATGTTTGGAGTAAGAAGGGACAGGCGCTCAACCCAAAGAACACCGTCTCCAGAGTGAAACATGGCAGTGGGAGTATAACGCTGTGGGGATGTTTCAGTGCGTTTGGAACTGGGAATCTCGTCAGGGTTGAAGGAATCATGAAAACGGAAGACTACGAGAAGATTTTAAAAGACAACCTCAGGCAATCTGCAACAAAAGATGGTTTGGGTCGACGTTTTGTCTTCCAGCATGATAGCGACTCAAAGCATACCTCATTTCTGGTGTAGAACTACCTCCAAATGAGCAAAGTGAACGTCCTTGACTGGCCTGCACAAAGCCCAGACTTGAATCCAACAGAAAATCTGTGGGGCTCACTGAAGACCAGAGTCCGTGCCAGGAGACCAACAAATCTGGAGGAGCTTGAGAGATTAGCTAAGGAGGAATGGACTGCGACTCCTCAGGAGACATGCCTGAAACTTGTTGAGAACTACAACAAAAGACTAAAGGCTGTTATCAAGCAAAAGGGATACACCATTGACTATTAACATCAGAGGGCTAATAATTTTGAGCTGTAGACTTTTTTATTCTTGGTTATAATTTTGTTTCTATTTGTATTACTAACATTCCTAGCTTCCTAAATAAACTATTATGTTTAGAAATGCTGTGTTGGAGAAAAAAAAAAAATAATAATGAAATATTTTATAGGGGGCTAATAATTTTGTCTTTAACTGTACATCTACATTTATACTCAAGTGTTTTAGAAAAGAGTGCCGTTAACAGTATAACTAATTAACTCAACAGCTTTCTCTCTGTTACAGTACTGGTTGTTCAGGTCGTCTGGGTCTGGGTACAAAATATTCTCAATGAAGCCTGTGGCAGACACGGCTGCTGTTTCCGGATGCTTAGTAACACACACAGTCTCCAGGGTCTCCTCTCAGTGTCTCAGGAGATTAATGATGTAATTTTCAATCCTACACTACTGTCTATGCAGAAAATATTACAAAATCCTAAATAATACTGTGCATACATAATAACTGCAGTATATGATGTGTTTTTGGATAGTGGATCCAAATACTGTAATTTGTATATTGGTTGCATTATCCTCACAATGGCTTTAAAATAAACTTTAAACTTCAACTATACTTTTAAACATTTGAAATTGTACCATTTCTGTTTCATTATGGGTAAACAACAAACTTGGTTAATTTTAAGCAACAAATCAGTCAGGTAAACTATTAATTTAAATACTGGCCTCCTTGAAAGCAGAACTGAATTAGAGGACAGTCTGTGTTACACCCACTAGATGGAGCCATAATCATTCTTACATCCCAAATCAGCATTGACATGAATGAGGTGATTCATATGTTGAATATTAAATGAAATAACACGATCTCTATATATTATAAGAGATAATGCCTTAATTATAGCATCATCAGCAATACTATCTGAGAGCAGCAGTAACACTTTACAATAAGGTCCCATTTGTTAATGTTAGTTAATGCATTAACCAGCAACGAGCAATACATTTGTTACAGTATTTATTAATATTTGTTAACATTAGTTTATAAAAATACAACTGATTGTTAGTTCATAATAGCTCAGATCCATTAAATTATGATTATGATGAAGATTAAGGCAATCATCCATCGTAATGGCTTTGCTTAGTTTTAATTTAGTATACACTGAATAATAATAATATATGATTACATTTAATCAATATAGGTAAATATTTATAAATACAATATAAATCTTGTATAGAAATATACAAAACTATAGTATATTTAAATATTATTATTACTATTATTATCAAAAATAATTAATGAAATAATATTACTTATATTTAATAATATTTGTTTGTTTTTTAAGTAATGTATTTTTGCGATTAGTTTAGAGTCTAAAAAGTCTACAATAAATAGGCTAGTATAAATATAAAGTCTGGTATAAATCTTGTAAAATATTTATTTGATTTTACCAATTTCTCTTGTGGCAAAAAAAAAAGCATTTTAAGGAAAAACAATTCAGATAAACTATTAATTTACTACAGCACAAATGGCCATCTTAAAAGCACTGTTCATTGTTAGTTAATGTTAGCTAGCATCCATTAAATAATATCAGATTCAACTTTTTATATATATATTTTTTTTGATTGAAAAAATTACAGTAGACAAGACAGAGTACAGAAAAGTGAACAAACAGCAACAAAAAAAGAAAAGAAAAAAAAGGTACCGAAACCAAAGACAGATATATGAATAAACATGGAATGTAGTGTAGATATTTTCCACAGCCTTTCAATAGCCTGTATGATAGGGAGATAATAGAAACAAATGTAACAATAATATTAACAAACAGTTGTGATGCATACTAATAATAATAATAATAATAATAATAATAATAATAATATACAGTTGTGTATACAATGTATTTGGATATAGTGTAGACACATTTCTTGTAACACTGATAGTGACAAATTATAGATCACCTTTTGATTTTTAAAGAATGTATTAGTAAACGTTGACATTAACATGAAGTAAGATCATTAAATGCAATGTATTAGTATACAATATTTTTAAAGTTCAGGTTCATGCAACTATGTAGTTAACTAATATTGACAAATGGATCCTTCTTGTAAAGTGTTACCAAAAAAGTGAAAAAATTTCTTCATGTTAAAACTTTGTTTTAATTAGTTTAATCCTAAAACTTCTTTCTGTTTATGAAAATCACAGATTTGCAATGTGGACCCCACATATACAGACTTGTCAAGGTCAAAAACATATTTGCAGAAAGGTCATGTTTGGTTTGCGTTGCAGCTCCTCATGTGTCCTGTGGACTCTCTTCTGTCCAGCTTCCCTCCTACTTGTGTGATTCTCAGGCTCTGTACGTCAGCACAGTGATCATCCGCTTCTCCATGAGAGCCATCTGCTCACTCATATGAAGCCACCGCTTTACCCATCGCACACAAATACAGTCTCTTGTGTCCCATGACAGAGTTTGCTCAGGGTAAGTTGTGTCTTGCGTAAAGGGGAAGGTGTGAACAATTTATGAGCGCTTATTTTGCTGAAAATTACTCACAATGACCTCGCACCAGACAGGAAAAGGTTTAACATTCAGAAAACAATTTTGCCCCCAAATTTCTTTGCAGTATTCAATGGAGCACTAACAACAGACCAGTGGTAACAGTATTTAATTTGCTGGAAAGCTATTGTCATTATGAACAGAGCCACTGACACACTTTACCCCACAGATACCAGTTTGGCCTTCATTTAGTAATTCATGGATATTTTGGCAAACAATTGTTAAAATGTTTCAAATATATCATATACACTCTTAAAATAAAGGTTTTGGAGTTTATGGTTCCAGGAAGAAACTTTGACATCCATGGAATCTTTCCATTCCACAAAAATGTGGAAACAGCTTCTTTACATTGTTGAAATGTTCTTCACACACAAAAAAATGCATCTTGGTGGATTTGTTTCTTACAAACACACAGTTTTTTGAATCACAAGATGTTAATTGATGGACTGGAGTGGTGTGGATTACATGTGGATTATTGTGATGTTTTTATCAGCTGTTTGGACTCTCATTCTGACGGCACCCATTCACTGCATAGGATCCATTGTTGAGCAAGTGATGGAATGCTACATTTCCCTAAATCTGCTCTGATGAAGAGACAACTCATCTACATCTTGGATGGCCTGGGGGTGAGTAAATTTTCAGCAAATGTCAATTTTTGGTTAAACTATTCCTTTAAAACAAGAAAAAATATCTGTCAGTGAGGTAAGGAAATAATAAACTCAATTAAAAATAATAAAGTTTATTAATACCTTTAAACAAGGTTTTTTTGTTTTTGTTTTAAGCTTAAACTCATTTAATTGTAATACATTTTTCAAAAAAACAAGCTTCAAAATCTTAGATTGTTTAGATATTTGTACCGGAAATAAGACATTCATTGGCTGACATTAATGCAATAATTATTTCAAATTATGAGACCACCAGAAGTAACTTTGAAAGAGCAACTCTGAAGTTTTTGAAATGTATTATACATGTACAATATTTTTGTGCTTATTGTTGAAGGATTTCCCGCAAACACTCTTTCACTCAGCCTCTGAAACTAGGTCTGAAATATAGGACACAGACTTTGTCTTTGATGGTTTTCCTCTAAGCAAAATATCCACTTCAAATGCAACCAGAAACAGTTATAATGCATGTGCATTCATTAGAGCTGAACATTTCAAGCAGCATGAATCAGTCACATTTCATACAAAGCACCAAAGAGTTGCTAAAAGTTTCATGTGTTAAGATCAATAATAAAGGTTCTCAGGCTTCATCAGGACAGATGAATTCACTCCACATTATTTGTAAACAACTGCAGCGGAGGGGCTCAAATAAGTGGTATGTAGAACAGATCCCTAGACGCACACCAAGGACGCTACAAAGTAAAACTACGGCACGGTGCGGAACAGATGGGAGAGTAAAAATATCTGCCCTCCTATACACACCATGTCAGCAAAAACCTGCCTTCAGGCTCAGCGTTCACACGATGAACCAGAATGAGTTACTATAAAATGCCATACACATTCTCTGCAGTGAATGGGTGCCGTCAGAATGAGAGTCCAAACATCACAGTAATCCACACCACTCCAGTCAGTCAATTAATGTCTTGAGAAGTAAAAAACTGCATATTGGTAAGAAACAAATTCATCATTAAGGCAATTTAACTTTAAATGTTGTTTCAGGCCAAAATATGCGTTCATAATCCATAATAACGTTTCCTCCAGTGATAAAGTCCATCTCCTGTTGTCCTCTCACATTAAAATCCACCAACATATTTATTTAGATCTGTTTTGGACTGTTTTTGCTCATAAACGGTGCATATTTCTTTTCTAATTCAGAGGAGATGACTTTTCACTGGAGAAGTGAAAACAGTTTTTCACTTCACAAGCACTTAATTGATGGACTGGAGTGGTGTTGTACTTGTGGATTATTGTGATGTTTTTATCAGCTGTTTTGACTCTCATTCTGACGGCACCCATTCACTGTAGAGGATCCATTGATGAGCAAGTGATGTAATGCTACATTTCTCCATATCTGTTTTGATGAAGAAGCAAACTCATCTACATCTTGAATGGCCAGAGGGGGAGTTATGTGTTTTAATGTCACATTTCATAGTGTTTAATATAATACAATAGTACAATAAATATACAGTCTCACAATGACTGAAACATTGGCACAGCATTTTAAAATAAATTAACAAATAAAAAGAAAAGAAAATCAAAGTGTATGTTGAATTTTAAGTTTTTTTTAATTAGTAATTCATTTATTTGAATTTTTAGAACTTTGAAATTAGCATATTCATTCACCAAAATTTGCACAGAATAATTTATTCATAGTTTTATAACCCTGTTCTCATTATTGAGCAAATTACTTAATTCTCGTTTTAATACATTTTTAATTGAATCACAGTTCATCTTCAGCAACAACATTATGACTCAACAGTGCCTTCTTGTTTTCTCACAATACTAGCATGGAAATCTGCCAGAAAAGGTAAAAGCGCTACACCTGTACAACCTGTCTAGCAGTGTTAACAGATGGGAAGCGCTTACGGCCGAGACAGGAACATTTCTGGTGCCTCTGGGGGAACGCGGTTAACGGCACACCTTCAGACCTGTGTGACAAGTTACAAAAAACTCTGGAAACCTGTTCAAACCTGCTTTTCCATGCACAGAATCCTGAATATGCTGGCAGCGGATGCCTACAGTGAGTTGAGGCTGCTATGGAGGCTTGAAGCAGTATTGTTTGCTCAATATAGTCCAGATCTCTGGGGGGAGCATCAGAACGCCGGAGTTCTTCACATTCACTCAAAAATGCGCGGCAAAATTGGGTCACGCTGGGAACGGCTTCCTATTTCTGTGACATTAACCATTGTGTATGGAAGCTGTGCATCATGCTGTGTTTGACTGCTCCCCTGACCTGGATAATCGCTGTATGAGGCATATTTCTCTTCTATATTTTAAATAATTGATCATTTTATAAACTTGATTTAATAGAGCGGGGCATTGGGCTTGATTAGTGAATGTTTTGGGCTTCTCAGTTACTAAAGTTTGCAGAAGTCATGCACAGAAATGGAAATTCTGCCACTTTTTGTCAAATAATGTAAGGAGAGATATATTAGCTTGCGATCTGAGGCACAGCATTACTCATTTATGCTTCATGAGAAGTTTATTTTGTAACACAGAAGCCCTGATGGAATATGGAGTATTATCCTGAAGCTACATTTATTTTTCACCAGTCTAACTTCATTAGATTTATTTTTTATTTCAAACACATTCTCACCTATAACTTTTGACGGCTATATATGAAAATATAGGCCATGTCTCTGTGCACGCTGCTTTCTGCAGAGAGAAATATAATGAATTTGGCATCTTGACAGACAGTATTTCTGTTCACTCATGAAATGTTGTAGGCTGAAGTGTGTACGGCGGATCTCGGTTAGTCTCCTTCCATGCTGATGTATTTAATAACCTGTGAGCATGTAGCAGATGAAACGAGACACATCGCCGCAGAGGTATTTATTAGATACTCAGCATGAAACTCATTCAACATGCACTTGTTCGTGGCCCCCAAAATGTTTAGATGAGTATTAATCATTGACAATAAAATAAAATATATAAAAAATACAAACTGCAAAATTATATGCTATACAGAAAGAACGATAAACTGGAGTTCTGCACAGTTATCTCATCTTCTCAGACTGGGATTGTGAATCAGCAGCAGGTAGAGTTGCTCTTTGACTGCTGCTTCAGGTTGATCTGCATGTTCTGCTCTTCTTCTTTCACTGATTCCTCATTGTTTTGGAGAATGTGCTTCACGAGGAATTTAGCAGCTTCATCCACATTGATATTCTCCTAAAATGCAAACAAAACCACAAAACTCCATTGAAGTAATGAAACAGAAGTGGAATAGTAGACGTGACATTACTATACACTTATAATACTATAGGCAATATTATAGATAGTAGCTAAAACATACAATTTCTTATAAAACTATAAACAATATTTTCATAAAAAACATAATATACATATTGATATCCAGGAATTCAGTCTTCAGTGGCACATGATCATAATTGTGTTCAATCATTTTTCTTATTACCATCAATGTTGAAAACTGTTTTTGCTGCTTAATGTTTTTGTCGAAATTGTGATACATTACTGTTATGATTTTTTTTTTCAAAGAAATTATTACTTTTATTCTGCAGTTGATCATTAAATTGATCAAAAGTGACAGTAAAGACATTTATAATGTAACATGAGATTTCTATTTAAAACTTTTTTTACAATTTTGTATTCATCAAAGAATCTTGGGAAAAAAACGTATCCGTTTCCACAAAAAGGTGAAGAAGCACAACTGTTTTCAACATTGATAATAATCAGACATTTTTCTTGAGCAGCAAACCAGCATATTAGAATGATTTCTGAAGGATCATGTGCCACTGAAGACTGGAGTAATGATGCTGAAAATTCAGCTTTGCATCACAGGAATAAACTGCATTTTAAAATACATTCAAATAGAAACCAGTTCTTTTAAACTGTAATAATATTTGACAATATTACTATTTTTACTGTATTTTTGATCAAATAAATGCAGTCTTGGTGAGCTGAAGAGACTTCTTTCAGAAACATTAAAACATGTTTAATGTTTACATAAGTTAAAACAAACAAACAAAAAACTAATTAAGTTTATATTAAATATATAATTAATACAAAAACATAGAGGCAGGGCACTGGTTGGGTGAGGATTGAAAAACCCCTGTTTCTTATCCAAAATAGGTCTAAATATGGAAATAGCACAATAATAATCAAGTCACCTTTGCTGATGTCTGAAACCATCCAATGAAGCCCTTCTCCTGGCAGAGTTTCTCCAGAAGAGAGGCATTCCTCCGGCACACTTTAGTCTCATCACATTTATTGGCCAATAGAACAGCAGGGATCGGACGGCCATTTTTCAGCATTACTTGACCATCGAGTTCATGTTTCCAGTTCAGAGCTCCATCCAATGTTGACCCGTTTGTCACATCATACACAACAAGTGCACCACTGGATCTCTTGAAGTACACGCGGTTCAGTCCCCTTACACGCTCTTGACCTAAATAAACGAGAAAAAACTCTTTAATCAGAAAGCACCAAATTAGCCTTTGAGATGCAAATTAGCCTTAGAGAAACAAAAACTGACCAGTTTACAGTTATGTTATTTCAGATCTTACGGCATGATGTTTTTCTTCCCTGGAGATTTATAATCAATAAATATAAATCTGAAAGTAAAACTTTCACTAAATGGTTGATAATTACCCTTTATGAGGACCAGTGGCACTAAAAAAAAACTATTTTTGTCAAACTTACATTTCTGTCCTATTTTGCTCCTGATGCCCTTTTTCTCATATACATCAACATTATTAGAGTTTTATGCACTGATTATCTATTATGACCTATTAAAATAACAACCTAATAGTTCTATTATACTAATTTCAGGTTTAAATAAAGACTTACCTGCTATATCCCAAAACTGTAATCTGACCCGTGTGTGACCGTCCCAATCTATCACCTTCATGGAAAAATCCACACCTATAGTCGTTTTCAGCTCCTCGTAGAATAGATTTTTCACATATCGTTTAACAAAGCTGGTTTTCCCAACTTTATGGTCTCCAATCACCAAAACTTTAAATAAATGTTCAGTGAATCCTAATTCTGAGTCTCCTGACATTTTCCTGGATAGCGTTAACAAATCGCATCTGCGGTTAAATGACCTAGTTCATTTAACTGCCGGTTAAATCCCTGTCGCGTTTTCCAACCATGCTACCAGGAACACAGACAGTTTCCAGCATTAAAAACCGTAAAACAAAGATTTTACAAGGTAAATCAAATGTCAAAGTTCATCCATTTTGAGCGTTTCAGGTGCAAAGCGTGCATAAAGTGACAGTGAGACACACAGGTGTTGAAGACGGTTCTTTAACATGGTCATATGAAAGCAATAACTGGTCACATTTTGGTAAATTATTAACTAAACACCTACTGCAGCAACAACCGAGAGGTTATTTACAAAATATACAATATTTATCACAAACCTAATAAAACATGCCCACTAAAATGATAAGCTCAACAATTCCTGACAAATACAGCAGAACTAAATCTGTAGAAACGTAGTTTATCTTAAGATAGCTACATCTAGGCTCATACAGTATGCAATGATTGATTCTTTTAAAAAATATAGTAGCACAAATGTTTTCTTAAAGCTAAAGTATAGTTTCAAGACTATAGTATGCAATCTGACAACAGAAAAAAAAGAAAACTTACAGCATAATCATTTCAGATAATATCTAAAAAGTTACCTGAATACAATCCTCTATAATTGCTTAAAATCCCATAATAATTTAGTAACTGTCATGTCATATAGGACTTAAATGGTCATAACGAGAGGATATAAATATAACCGTCTAAGTCGTGGTACATTCTGGTGAAACTGCCGTCGGTGGCCCTGCTGAGCATTAGGGGATCTTGAATCTTCATTAACACACTGACTTTATAAAGCATTTGGAGCTGATATGAAAACATTTAACCAACAGTTAATAGACGTTAACAAATACAGACAATAATGTCTAATGGAAAAACATCCATGTTATAATACAAACTCTAACTTTATGTTATGACCATTTAAATCCAGAAATATATGATAATATATTTACATTTTCTTTATTATAAAAAAAAATCACACATAAATAGAACAAAAATAATATATACACTTCCTATTGTACTTTAAACACACAAACTATAGAAAAAGTACATAATAACAATACAGCATGAAGAAATACAGTTGGGTTTGACATTGGCACTTAAAAACTACTGATTTTTTGCTACATTTTGCTAACAAATTTACTAGGCATTTGTTATCTTATTGTAGTTTACTGCATACATATGCTGCATGATTTGATGCTTCAACTAGACCTAAAACTGTTTGATCATCATGTTTATTTTAAAGTGCCCCTATTATGCCACTTTTACAGTTCCTAATATTGTTTTGGGAGTCTCCTACAATAGGATAGGGTGCAAAAAAATCTAAATATTGAGAAAATTGCCTTTAAAGTGCCCCTATTATGCCATTTTTACGGTTCCTAATATTGTTTTGGGAGTCTCCTACAAAAGGATTACATGCATGCAAGGTCAAAAAACGCTTTCGTTTTCTCAAAATATGCATTTAATACCACCTCATTTTCCAGCAATTCTCAAACGATTCTTTCGAAGCAGTTCAAAGATTCAGTCTCTCTAAACCCCTCCTTTCCGTGAGCCTGCTCTGCTTTGATTGGTCAGATGGCCTAGTCTGTTGTGATTGGTCTACCGCGTGCAGCGCATTTCGGAAACAATATGCCTATTTCAATAGTTCTGTATTTTGAATGCTCTATAGAAAAAATCCATCCATCCATCTTTCAACAGCAAGCGTTTTGTGAATCCCACGTTGAACTAACTATAGAAAAAGTACATAATAACAATACAGCATGAAGAAATACAGTTGGGTTTGACATTGGCACTTAAAAACTACTGATTTTTTGCTACATTTTGCTAACAAATTTACTAGGCATTTGTTATCTTATTGTAGTTTACTGCATACATATGCTGCATGATTTGATGCTTCAACTAGACCTAAAACTGTTTGATCATCATGTTTATTTTAAAGTGCCCCTATTATGCCACTTTTACAGTTCCTAATATTGTTTTGGGAGTCTCCTACAATAGGATTACATGCATGCAAGGTCAAAAAACGCTTTTGTAGATTCCTGTTGGTAAATAAATTGGATAAATTTGATCAAATTTGGTCTCCTCTTCTCCTATATCTTGAAAATGCAGGCTGAGTAATCATGCGGTGTTGACCGCACCATTAGTGTGGTATGATTTAAGTCCCTAGGGTGGGGAGGGAGGTAAGGGGTTGTTTTGTTTTGTACCATAAATGTTTGTTGTGCTTGTACGTTCAGTTTTTTATGTGTTATTTAGGTTTGTATGTATATATATATATATATATATATATATATAACTGAAATCATGGTATGTAACAATAACTATTGGATTGTTTCATTGAATACCTTAATAAAAAGATTTAAACACAGAAAACGCTTTCGTTTTCTCAAAATATGCATTTAATACCACCTCATTTTCCAGCAATTCTCAAACGATTCTTTCGAAGCAGTTCAAAGATTCAGTCTCTCTAAACCCCTCCTTTCCGTGAGCCTGCTCTGCTTTGATTGGTCAGATGGCCTAGTCTGTTGTGATTGGTCTACCGCGTGCAGCGCATTTCGGAAACAATATGCCTATTTCAATAGTTCTGTATTTTGAATGCTCTATAGAAAAAATCCATCCATCCATCTTTCAACAGCAAGCGTTTTGTGAATCCCACGTTGAACTCCCCGAGATTAGAGAAGCAGTCGTCAGTAGACGTGTTTGTGGGCAGGGGTCAAGCTGTTCGCGGCCGGCCAACGTAGAACATAGGCATGCATTATGCAAATGTGTTACTCCGTGACGTGTAGCCATCACGGAAGTGGGATTCGAATTACTAACGACTCGTTTCAGCTGTTCAGTCGATTCTTTATTTTGGGAGACAATAACTTTATTTATCGTGCACTTTCAGCTTTACAAGCAGATCGTTTACATTCACAATCATACAGCTACATTACACACTGCATGAAAGGCAATATTGGAAATGGCATAATAGGGTCACTTTAATATAGACTTTTAAAATGCAGTTTATAAAAGTTGTGATTGTATAAAATACCTTAAACACATTAAATAGTCACTGATAGAGTTGCTGCACATTGTTTGAATTCCAAAATCTTCATTTTTTTGCTACAGTGGTTGTTGTCTGCAAGTCCTTTAGATGATTTGATCTATTACAAAAAGCATGAAGAGCTCAGAATATACAGCATTACAATGACTGGTGTTGGTTTTATGTCAACTACTGCTCCCATACTAAAGCAAGTGATAGTGACACAAATCAAAGGGCACCTACACGTTTGGGTCCTGCTTTTACTCACTCTCTCACTGACATTAAGGTCCAAAATTAACTTTTTTTGCCACACAAAAATTACAGGACATTAAACTGTATTTTGCTTTATTGTTCATTTCAGGGTTATTATTGTTAACTAAAACTGAAAACATAAAGATACATTAAATAAAAATAAATAAATAAACAAACATTAGCCAAATGTAATGAACTATTAAAAACAACAACTTAAACTTATTTTATTTCAGCTGGTTGCCAAGACAACATCTAATTTAATTTAATTTAAAGTACTAAATTAACTAAAATTAAAATAACCAATAAAAGTTCGATAGACAATTAACGGGAAAAAAAGAAAGAAAAAAAAACTAATAAAAATGAAAAAAAAAAAAAACAGCTGAAACTGTAACTAAAATTAAAATTAATTAAAAATATTAATTAGAAACTATAATAGTATATCAGTTAACGTTTTCATTAACTGCCAATTGCAGGTGAATTTACTACAAAAAAATTCCAGCCATTAAAGGGGTCCTATTATGCTCTTTTACAAAGTCTTGATTTTGTTTTGGGGGTGTACTAGAACAGGCTCTCATACTAGGTTGTTCGAAAAACATTTTTCATACATTTTACATTATTACAACACCTCTCTCCCCAGTCTGGCATGAACGGCTCAAATAGTTCCCGTATCAAATGAAGTCCCGCCTTCTGAAATACGAAATGTGCTGTGATTGGTTAGCTGGGCCAGTGTGTGCTGTGATTGGCAGCACTCGGCGCCTGGTCGGGAAATGTCATGCCCGTTACCATAGCGAGCTTCAGTGTAAATATTGCGTCAATATCAAATCAATGTGAGCGCGATTTAAACCCGTCGTTGTTTTTTTGGTTTGACGCGCCGCGTTAAAAACTGGCCGACCAATGAGATTAGCGCTTTTGTTCACGTGTCTGGAGCTGCTGAAGTTACAGTAAAACACGACTTGGTGGCGCTCAAGCACAAAACGGTCTTGCCAAGCACACATTGATACCTAACGACAAAGAGGAAGTAAGTAGACCAAGAAGATGCATCGAGGCAAGATGAATGTAGAGCTGCTGGTCTCATTGGTGTCTGAACACAAAGGGCTTTATGACAAACCCGACAGCGACTACAAAAATCTCGATAAGAGAGAGTTGGTATGGAAAGGAATTGCAGATCAAATAGGATTCGATGTGTACCGGGGTATTTCTGTTTTTCATTAAGCGCCATCTAATGTCAGGGAGTGAATTTGCACGTTCACTCGGCTCATCACCAGTGAAAATCGCTTGGGTATGAACACAAAAGACGCGTCGAAAAACGTCGGCGATAAGCACGCGCGATAATCGTCCCGGTGTGTACAAGGCTTAAAGTTGAAAAAGCATAATAGGACCCCTTTAAACAGTGTTTTGTTTTATTGTTCATTTCTGGGTTATTATTGTTAACTAAAAGTAAAACCATAAAAAAAAAACTTTAAATAACCGAAATAGAAATGAATATACTGTAATCTATACAGGGTATATTTAAAAAAAAAAGCGAATAAAAATGATAAAAACACAACTAAATTACTAAAACTTGAACTAAAATTAAAATGACAACACAATATAAAAACGAATTATTTTTAAATAAAAAGTATAATAGTAAAATAACACTGGCTCATTTAAAATAAGTAGATGGTACACAAGCTTCTCCATGTCTGTGTGAAACTGTGAAAGATGTACTGGCAAAATTTTGTGTGCATTTCGCACTTGGCAAGTCTTAATTTTGGACCCTGCTGAACAGACATTCACTTCCATACTCTCTCTTTAAATCAACCATATATAATATTAAAGCTCTCCAGTGCAGGTGACTTGCAGTCACATTATTGCACAAACTAGTACAGTAGCTATTATTTCACAAAGCTGGAGCTGACATGATCTCCTAAAATACATTTCAAAGGGTCGAGGAGTTTTGCTTATAGTCTCTGAGAATGACGGATGCGTACGTCACGCTCTGCGGCGTGCATAAGATGGACTCGGACATGGGGGAGTTGGGAAAGGGGCTGCCCGAGCCGAGTGAATCCCTAAACGGAGAAGGTGGCATGAGGGCCACAGAGTCCTCCATTGCCATTTTAATCTGCTCCAACTCCTCCTCGTCGTGGATCTGCGCATTGTCATACATGTAGCCGTGAAGAAGCCCCAACTGCTCGTTTTCAACCTCCTCCAAAGGGGAGGCGGGTTCGTCCGGGTATGCACCCAGTTGCATGGGCAAAATCCGATGCGGGTGCAATATTTGGGGCTGAAGGGGCGAAATCACCCCGTCACCCGGTTCGGGCAGGCTTATGATCTCATCCAGATTGGGCATGTTTGAATTGAACTTAAGCACCTCTTGATCTGCAATACAATGTTGAGGGAGAACACTGTTTTTTTGTGGCACGTGTTGCTCGGGAGTGTAAAACGTCATATCGGCTCCCGCCTTCTTTATAGGCTTGCTGACAGGCGACTGCCTGAGAGCCATCAGAGGAGGGCTGCCCGAGGGATTGTATCTGATCGGGTCGCCCTCATCCTCCTCGGCTACATTATACAGAGTCTTGGTGCTTAAATCAGAAAACTCCACGTCGGGGTTATTGTAGGTATTAGTTAGGGGTTTGATGACAGCCGTCTGATTGGATCCGGCTTCCTGCCTCTTCACATGTACAGACAGTCTGTGCCACATGTGTTCCCCTTTCGGAGGATGTCTTGAACCTGGTTCAGACCATGACACAGACTTTCCATTAGAACTATGAACAAAATAAAGACGACTGTTATTTCACAGGAACCGAGAAAGGTGAACACAAGAACAACATTTCTGGGTAGATCGGCACAAATGCCAACCAGATAATACAGGTGGTGTACATGGTGAAGGCGATGTACTTGGCCTCGTTGAAGTTGGCAGGGACGTTGCGAGTTTTAAACGCATAGTAGGTGCAGCTGAGAATGAGCAGGCCATTGTAGCCCAATGGCGCAACCATGCCCAAATTGCTGGTGTTGCATATTAGAAAAACTTCTTGAATACTGGGGTAGGACTTTATGGGCTCCGGAGGCTCCAAGATGATCAGTGTGACCTCCAAAGTCAGTTGCACACTGACCAGGATGGATGTGATCACCACTTGCGCCCAGGCACTCATGAATCGTGGTTTGCGTGTGCATATTTTCTTTTTGCTGCCGGCCAGAATTCGAGCGATGCGGTTGGTCTTGGTGACGAGAGCCGAGTAGCACATGGAGGCCGAAAGACCCACGAGGAGGCGCTGCAAGTAACACGAGGCTATGGTGGGACGAGCTATGAGAGTGAAGGGGCAAATGTAACCCAGGAAGATGCCAGCCAAGATGATGTAGCAAAGTTCACGACTGGAGGACTTGACGACTGGCGTGTCTCGGTACAGTATGAAGATGAAGGTGACGAAACTGGTCACTAGGATGCCCAGACATGAAAAAACGACAGCCACGATGGATTCAGGATGACTCCACTCCAGGTAGCGCAGGGGAAGGGGCTCACAGACTGAGTAGACAAGACAAAATGATTAGATCATATGTGAGACTATGAACAATGCATTCAATAATTAATTGTAGTGTTTGCTAAGGCAAGCATCCCTATTATTCTTGCTTATATTGTGCTATTAATGGTGTGCAAATAATTTTCTAAGCATCAGACTTTTTATCTGGTAGACAAACCCAAAATTGCAGATCAGAATATCAAAGGGACTCTTTGACTTGGGCCAGTAAGCAACCACCTACAGCAGCAATGCCCTAGCAACTACACAGAGCACCCTAGAAATGGCAAAGCAATGCACCAAAACCCATTCAGAATATTCTTAGCAACTGCGTAGCAACTCCCTTGCAACGACTTGGGGACGTTTTAGTTTATTAAGTAACAATAAGTATCCACTTTGAACATCAATAAGTAACCACCTAGCAATGCCCTACCAACTACTTTAAACACAGTAGAAACTGCACAGAAATACACCAAAATCCACTCAGAGCAACTGCATAGCAAAGTCCTCGCAATGACTCAAAAAAGTCTTCTTTTTTTTTTAAACAAGTGACAATAAGTAACCTCTTTGAACACCCTATCAACTGCACAGCAACAAACTCAGAATACTTAAAGCAACTGCATAGCAACACCCTGGAAACAACCCACAAACTTGGCCCAGTAAGTAACGACCCAGCAACACCCTAACCACATAGTAATGCACAAATACTTAAAATACATAGTAATGCACTTAAAATACTTTAAAAACCACATAGCAACAATTTGGGAACAACCCACAAAATTTTAGGAGGAGCTCTGTTGATTTGGACCATTAAGTAACCAACATCCAAGCAGGTATTTATAAACTCATAGTAATACCCTGGCTACATTTTTTTTATTACATGGAACATTAAAGATGGGGTAAGCGATTTTTCAAAAACGCTTTAGAAAACTGATTCGGGCCGAATAGCAAAACAAACTTGTAGCCAATCAGCAGTAAGGGGCGTGTCTACTCGTGATGTGGAGGAGAGAGAGTTCAGTGCACAGGACGGACATTAGCCGAGCCGAGCGACAGAAAGATAGAGATGGCGGATAAAAAACAGAGGAAAACGTCTGCAGAACAAACGAAGGCTTAAGGCAAGAATTAGGACTCGTGTAAATATCGAATCAGCTTTCCAGCGCTGGAGAGAACTCAAGGTCCGGTGTAGACACGGTGTAACATTGGTTTTGCTTTGTTTCACAGAACTAATCGTTGCCTGGGTTGCGTATGTATGTGTGGCGCAGAGCTATCAAAATAGACCCTTTTGGGGTAGGGGCGTGTTTGTTTTGATTTCAAATGATTTCAAATTTAATTTCAAATGTCAACATTGGCTACCAGAAATCGCTTACCCCACCTTTAAGTAACCACTTTTAACACCCTAGCAACCACAGAGCAACACACCAAAAGCCACACAGAGCAATAAGAAGAAACGCATAGCAACAGCCCACAAAACTTGGGGATGTTATTATTTTATTTTTATTTTTTAACTTGGACCGGTAAGTAACCACCTAGCAACAACCTAGCAACCACATAGCAATGTACAAAAACACTCAAAATACTTTACCAACTTCCAACATCTTGGCAACCAGCCACAATCATTTGGGATAAGTTCTATTTATGTTTTTTACTAGAAAGCAGCCACCAAGCAACTACTTAGCAACTGCATAATGCCCGGTTCAGACTACACGATTTTAGCCCGATTTTGTCACGATTTGCTTGACGTAGGGTGTTGGGGCGTCGGGACGCAAGATTCCATCGTTTCAGCTCGTGTAGTGTGTCATAGTGGACGACAACCGATTCCGCGTCTGCGATGCTTCACAACATCACGACAGAAAGACTAGCATGTTTAATTTTTTTTCCATCGTCCACGACGAGTTCTGTCACATTGGTGACGTTGACCAAAAGCAGCACAGAAGCTCTTTCATACACAGGTTTCAAACATGACAAAACGAAAGAGAGATGATGGTGCTGCTAGGTGGAATTATGAGATGGAGGAAAGGTTCGTGGAGCTGTGGCAACAGTATTCCTGCCTGTATGTGTCATCGAGGGACTACCACGACAGAACAAAGAAAGAAAAATGCTGGCGAACTATAGCGGAAGCGCTTCAGCAATGTTTACACTCTTGTTTTCGGAAGTCAGTCGCTAGTTCCGCCTTCTCGATGACATCACGCGCATCGTTAAAGATGTAATCTGACACAGTGACTATCGTGACCGACAAAAATATTGTGTAGTCTGAACCCAGCAAAACCCACTCGTAGCAACTGCATAGTAATGCCCTGGCAACGACTTGTCTATTTTTATTTATCTTGTTTTACACACATGGGACAGTAAGTAACCATTGTGAATTCTGAACACCCTTGCAATCACATACCAACACACAAAAATACTTAGAACACTTCAGCAACCACAAACAATGTCTTGGCAACTGGCCATCAATTTTCGGGTGTGGGTTCTCTTGATTTGGGTCAGTAGGAAACCACCTAGCAACTGCACAACACACTAAAACTCCTTTGAACACCTTATTAAGCCCTGGAAACCACTCTCACAATTTGTGTTTTGGTTCTCTAGCCATCTAGCAACAGTCCAGAAATATTCAAAACACACCTGCATAGATTTGTCCAATCTTACTGTGGACTCTGTCAGGTGTTGTGTAAAGGGATGGAGCGAGGACTCAGTGGTGCTGGAGATGTGCTTTTATTAATAAAATACAACAACAACAACAACAACAACAACAACAACCCCGTGGGGGGAAAACACAGCTGGCAACAAGACAAGGCTTGGCTTGACAGGACACAAGGCACACACTCAACATTCGACGATGAACTGGCATGGGACTGCAAACACAAGGAGAATAAATAGGGAGCAAATGAGGAGGGTAATGAGGGAAACACAGGTGGGGCAAATTAACCAATAATCAGGTAACAAGATGTGTAGGTTCAAGACAATTGACATGAGAGCACATGGCACACAGAAAACAAGGACAAAAGCCATGTGCTCACACGAACCTTTTCGAACTTTATGAATGATTATTTTAGGTTCAAGTGTGTGCAAGGAACTGGAAGCAAGTAGAGTATGGCTGTTTCTGAAGCATGCAGCGCTATCTGCTGTTCAAAGCTAAGCTCAGAATCCATTCAACAGAGAATCACGATGCATTCGGAAAATCTAAGAATCGATGCAGAATCATTTCTCGATTTGCGATGCATCGATTTATTGTCCCAGCCCTATTAAGCATATAATGATATTCTAGGGAATTGTGTGCTTCTAATTTTATAGCAAGAGTTTGGACAGGACCCTTTTCTATTCTAACATGACAATGCCAAACAAACTTGACTATGCCATGACAAACTTGACTGGTCTGCAGAAAGCAAAGTCCTAATCCCAGCTGAACACCTCTGGTGTGACTTTAAGTGCAGACCTTGAGCCAAAAACTCATCACCAAACACCAATGACTTGTAAATAGGGGTGCAGTCATTTTAGACACTTCCAAAACTTTTGCAACAGAGATGGAAATACAATTTTTTTCCATCTTTGTTGCCAGTTTTGGAAGTGCCTTTTTCTGTTCTAAAGAAGGGGTGTCCCAATTCTTTTGTCCATATAGTGTATGTACAAGTCACTCGGTGATGAGTTTTTGGCTCAAGGTCTGCATTTAAATTCACACCAGAGGTGTTCAGCTGGGATTAGGACTTTGCTTTCTGCAGACCAGTCAATTTCTTTCAGACTGACTGAATCAATCATTTCTTTTTGAACCTTGCCTTATACACAGAGGCATTGTCAAGTTAGAATAGAAAAGGGTCCTATCCAAACTGTTGCTATAAAATTAGAAGCACACAATTTCCTAGAATATCATTATATGTTTAACATTAGGATTTGTACTCATGGAAATTACTAAAGTAGTCAAACCTGTTCATTAGGGGGTGTCCGAATACTTTTGGCAATATAGTGTATGTCTATAGTCATAGGGTGTGAGACATTATGAATTAATGCTTCCACCAATAAACAAACACTCTAAGAGGTCAACAGGAGGTTGAGATCAAAGCATGCATTGTTGAATATGCATTAAAAATGGTAAAAGCATACACTTCGCATTGCTTCGTGTCTTTGTAGGACTGGCCATCTGTGTGACCAGCTCGCTTATGCACCAAGTACTAAAGTAGGTTTCCAGCTCACCTAAAAATAAACAGCCCTTCCACTAAGGGACCGGCCGTAAGAAAGAACCATGCCAAAGGAGACTTGAGAGACTGCAGCAGGAGAGAGGAAACCAATGCTTCCTCATTACCAACACCAGTATTCATGAGAGCCAGACACTTTTACCAATGATAAAACTCAAGGAGAGCTTAAGGACAATAATTAGTATCTAGAAATACATGAATCACAAATGAAATTTGTATTTGTCCCATGCACATGGGTTATTCTTGAGCTACAATGAATCTGTGCATTACGGCAGTAGCATAGAATGGAGCTATACTATAGTGAACTGATGAAAAATACATTGCTAGGACACTCTAGGCTGCTGCATTGACATTGACCATCATAGTGTATGAAAATAGGCCAGAGAAGTAGGTAGTGAAGTAGGGCTGTCACAGGCGATAAGTTGTACAGCGCAAGCAATCTGTAAAAATGATAAATGGCCTTCAGGTGTCATGGGAAACCTTTTGAAAATAGGACAGTGAAGGTCTTTTAAAAAGCTAAATCAGTAATGTAAGACTTGGAGAATGGGATTCTGCATGGATGTTTGATGACGCATCTATGATGCTTTGATTCAGACACATACTTTTTCCTTTGACTTCAAAACTCAAAAACAATTAAAGTGATTTAAACTATGTAGGAAAATCATTAACAACCTTTTAACATTTTCTGAAGAAAACAAATTGTGCTTGTCTGTGCAAAAATCACCACTGTAATTCTATCGTCATTTAAAAATAATAAGTCTGATGGCTTAGAAAAAATCGGCTGTAGCTGTCGGGCGAGATGGCGGATAGCAGCGGCAGCACATAATATCCGCATTCTGATTGGTCAGATCACTTGTCAATCAAGGTCTTTGTGACCGGTCAGTTTAAGGTGTCATTCTTGTCTGGCATAAATGGTGACACTGGATTGTTAAAGCTTGTAGACCAAGTTATATCTTTGAATATTTAGCTTTACAAAAACATTTCAAATTTAAAAATGTTAATTATGCCACATACTTTCCCTTCAGTATGCCACA
>NW_015536630.1:332148-347472 GCF_001515605.1 Sinocyclocheilus anshuiensis | reverse complement strand
GAAATCAAATAGAGATAAAATGGAGACTTTTGCTTCATTCTTCTGCTGATTCAAGTAATATCATATGTCTCCTCTAGATCTTCAGAAGAGAGCTGAAGTCAAACCAAAATGCAAGATTTCAGTACTTTATCAAACACTTCTCTTCAAAGAATATACATTTTCTGAGCAATATTATACAAATTAATTTTACAGGTCTATACTTTGACTTTATATCAAGTATAGTCTCATTTGTGTCTATTGTTATTTCTCCTAAGGAATTTTAGGAGAAACATTTGATACATTTCTGTTAGCACTATACTTTTTCATAGTTTTAATTTATTGAATATTTGGGCTAATATGATAATGCTTTCAGCTGCTAATAAGAGTGTAGTACTTTCAGCTACAACAACTCAGATTCATTATTTCACCAGGTCAAGTCTGGGCCTGAAGTTGAACAAAAATGACCACGGCAAATGATGGCTATCGCAAATGAAGTACCTTGCAGTTCTTTGTCCGGCCACCATCCCAGCTCACAGGCTTTGCAGGTAAACTCATCCTGGACATATTCATTGTCCTTACAGGCCGTACAAATCCAACAACAACTCACCTCCCCTTTCCTGATCACCTGTGAAGACACATTATGCACGTTTTTTTAAGAAGAAATGCATGCAGTGGAAATAAAGGGAACTTTTTTCATTAGAGTTTTTGCTAATAAATATACAAACTAACCTTGATCTCTCCTTTGGAGCAGGGCTCACTGCAGACAGATCGGACCATCTCACTGCGGTTCATCTGGATCATATAATCATCGATACTTAAAACACCTTCATGCCACGAGCCAACGTTTATATAGTCATAAACGCCAGGCTCCACAAACTGCAGGTTCATAATGTCATACCTTTAAAAAAGAGAGAAGGAAATTCATCTACAATACAACTATTATTATCGCTCATAGTTAGGGTTAGCCTAACCTAAACCTAAGTATTAAACTTCAGCATATAAGCCATCCTATGTCGTGACTCAAATTTTCTTTGGAATAAATAATGCAAAACGTTGATTATTGCTACCAAAAGACAGAATTATGGACAAAACATACAGAAATGCCTGCAAGTGAGTGTTTTCCAAAGTCAGGCCACTGGACTTATTGGATGCACACTCCATGGTGGTTTAAAAATTAATGAATAGCTATTTTTGTGTTATTCATTTAGTGCATAAAACGTAGATTTATGTAGGCCAGTAAGTAAGACTGACCTGCCTGGCAAGTCCCCGTTTTCATCGAACCACACATCTTCTCCAGACACACCAGTAAACGAGGTCTTGAGGAGAAAGTCCAGCAGTTTGCTGCCATCAATGGGGTCCATGGCGTCACACAGTCCCACGTGACCCGGACACAAGTGCTCATGCATATCATGAAGACCGTGAGCCATGGCGTAGATGGCATTAATGACGAAGCCCATCTTACTGTCCTGGACATAGTTGTCCTCTAGGCTTTCATAACCTGTGAGAATCAGCAAACCAAAAAGTAATTATTAGAACATCACTGCAATGCACCCTGAATGTTTTAGTCAACATGAAACAACATTTGCAACCCATTTTACATCCTTATAGATCTAAACAGCTATTTGACTACTGGTTGACATTATCCAACAGCCTACATGGCCTAAGTGATGTTATGGTGCTTTTCCACTGCATGGTACGGCACGGTACGGCTTGGTACGGTTCACTTTTTGGGGGTTTTCCACTGGGTACAGTACCTGGTACTTTTTTTTAGTACCACCTAGTCTTTTCATATAGGCAATGAAGTTTTCTTTAGAATAATGTGTACTAATGAATCATTGACAGTAAATAAAGAAACATGCATTAAGAAAGTAAACAGGGTCAATTTTGATTTCATGTTGACTGCATTAAATCATTCAGCAATACCAGCAAATTCTGAAAAGTTCCACATTTTGCAACTAAAAGGCTTTTACTGGAATGAAAATCACAATGAAAATCCCCACTGTAACAGTTCAGCCATGATATTTCCAGACCCCATTTCATAGTCATTTTTGAGCACTTGAAAGGGAACGATAGGGTGTCCAAAGACATCATTATTCCTAAGCCACGGGCGACAGGAAAGTAAGTTCTGTCTTTTTCTATTGGACAGTGAAGCAAAAGACAGCAGCATTAAAACAGAAGATCAAACGAAATGCAGTTGCCCTGGCCAAGCAAACCATTTATGTAACCCAACTCAGCATTTAATTAGTAATGGACATGATGGTGACATTATTATTAATTGAGCAAGGAAATTAATTATTCATCCGTGTTCTCATTCTTGCCCGTCTCCCTCATGAATCAAAGTAAATGTGGCTAACAATTGAAGAAAAAAAAACAAAAAAGATCGCTGTGTTAATTCAAAGGAACAGGCAATGTCAAAGGACACCCTACAGCATCAGCTCATTATCTGGTGATCTGTAACAAGCCAGCAGGAAGCAGTATCAGGCACCATAGCTGATACATATGGTGTATTTCAAAGATAAAAAAAATACATATTCAAAGAAAACACTCATCGTAACATGGCTCTCACATTATATCTGTAAATTAAAGTGCATTGCAGCAAGCAACAGGCGAAAGCTAAAAACCTAAGCATGCTTCGCTTTGTCAATACCTAATTTTTTGGGATGGGCACAAACCATAATATAACAGTGACACTCTGAGAAAAACTGAGACATTAAATACATGTTTTATTAATAATACAGGCAGATTGCGAGGATTTCACAGTGTTTCTAACCCCCTGGCTCTCTATTAGATCATTTGTGTTCAAAAAGCGATTTCTTTTATTTGGTATGTCAATGTTTTGTTTACATGCAAAGTGAAATAATTAGGACTGGAGGCTTCAGTAAGGATATGATACTGTGCTATGATAGCTATACCCAAATATCATCTCATCACAAAATTAATCTCATCAACAATTCATCAAAATCATTCCAATAATCAGATAAAAAAATGTGAAGAGCAAACAATAGAGGAACAACGTGCTGTCTAGCTTAATTTATTTTAGATTTTTAAATATTAATTTTTTTATGATGAGTAAAGAAATAAATAGTCACCATATAATTTACTATGACCTTGTTTACCCTATTTACAATGTGACACCAGATTATAATGTGTCTGGTCACTGTTAATTTTGTCAAAATTAGTGAACACCAAAACATTTTTCACTATAGTCACAGTATGACATCGATACAATCGAATTTTTTTTTTTCAGCTGTGCATGTTTAGCAGATGCATGTTGTAAGTGGAGCCGAATCTATAGAAATAAGAAGCGTGACCTCTTAATTTCTTCTCTCTGAAGGCTCTGATTTATATTGGCACAAGCAACTAAAAATGTTTGGAGCTTAAACGAGTTCCCCACTGGAACATGCGGCAAAGCCAACTGGCATGATAAATCTAGCTGTTATTGGGATATAAAGTTCAAACCGTATAGATGCTCATTTCTTTTTTGGGGAAAAAAAAACATCCCAATAACTTCATATATTAGAGGTCAACCGATATTCAGTGCTGCATTGCGACCTTGTTTACAATAGTAAACTCTCTTATCTAATAATGTTTACTAAAAAGACACAGAGTCACACAACATCATTTATTTTTAAATCATATGGTTGTATTATATCAGTCGACCTCTATCTATATTGCTGAAGTGAAGTGTCTCCACGTTAGCTCTTCAGAAAAATATCCACTTACCATCTTGGAGTTCTAGACAAAGAAATAATAACAGAACAGCAGACTATAACTATTTCTCTGTTTGATTATTTGTAACAGTTTTTCATTTTGAGTTTATGTTTACATTTCAAAAAGTTAAAATTAACATTTTGCATAAAGATCACCTCTTGCCTAAAAATGAAAAAGAAAAATGATAAAGCAAAGCAACGCTGTAAAAATTTGGACAAACAACATGAAAATCGCATAAACGTAGATCAGATAATAAAGCATTATAATTTAAAAGCATCTAACAAGCTAAAACATAAATATATTGCTTTGTGAAACTAAATGTGGCACTGCAAATGCAGAAAATAAAGTCAGGTGTCATTTGACAACATGCTTACTGAGTGTTGTCTCAAAACTTCAGCTGATGTTAAATATGAACCCAGCCAGATAGAAATGTGCCATAAAAAGAGTCAATTTACCTAGATCACCTTTTCAGTCAGCAGAGAAGGTTTCGAAGATACAAAAAGAGCAAAAACACAAAAATATGATTTTAAATTATTATAAACCCAATAGGTATGTGTTTCATTTGCTTCTGTTTTGGGAAATAACAGCTATAACATGCAAAATGGGTCATTCCTGTTCTGCCGTACCTTTTAGGCTGATGATACACTGGGCAACTTTTTGAGCAATGTTGCCGTCAAAGGGCAACCAGGTGAGACACAGTGCCCCCAACTGATCTAAAATCTCCAGATAGAAATTTGTTACCCATTCTCAATGGGAAAGTGCCCAAGCAACGTTGCACAAAAAAAAGTTGCCTGGCAAAATTGCTCAAAAAGTTGCCCCCATGTATCATCAGCCTTAAACTCTGTAATTTGATCAAACAGGATGAATTTTTTTTTTTTTTGCATGACAGCTATAGCCACAAAACATCAAAGAATCCTTAAAATCCACTGCTCACACTTACAAATGTTTGTGCCAGTCCAAAATACCAGTTCATAATCCATAATAATGCTTCCTCCAGTTAAAAAGTCCATCATCTGTTGCCCTCTCACATCGAAATACACCAACATATTTGTTTAGAACTGTTTTAAACTGTTTTCAAACAGTGCTTGACCTGTGCATATTTTTATCTGGATTTAGTCTGGACGACTTTTTCACTGGAGAAGGCAATAAAGCACTCGTCTTTTAACTGGAAGCAATGGTTTAGAGTTAAATCGCCTTAAAGATGGATTTGCTTTTCACTTCACAAGACGTCAGTTGATGGACTGGAGTCGTGTGGATTACTTGTGAATTACCGTTTTTTTTTTTTTTTCAGCTGTTTGGACTCTCATTCTGACGGCACCCATTCACTGCAGAGGATCCATCAGTGAGCAAGTCACGTAAAGCTAAATTTTTTCAAATCTGTTTTGATTAAGAAACAAACTCATCTATATCTTGCATGGCCTGAGAGTGAGTAAATATTTAGCACATTTTATTTTCTGTATGAAGTTTCTTTTTTTCATTTTAGAAGTTCGTAACATTTGCCTGAACAAAGTAATGAATTCTTTCAAATTCACCTCTGTGTTCACTTATTTGTGATTTTTTTTATCAAAAAAAACTCAGTTAATATTTTATCTAATATATTAGGTCATCTATGATGGGGACATGAAAATGTACTGTATACTAGGAATGACCCATATACAGCCTTGCTCTCCTCGTACCTGAGCAGTTCTTCTTATAATTCGTGTTTTCTTGTGGATGTCCCAGGAGGCGGCACTGGAAACGATGCTGCCAGAATTCAGCAAACCAGGGGTTTCTATTGTTGGTGTTGAGTCGTAACTTCAGGTAATACTCATCGAAGGACATGACCTCCTCCGACTGTAGCTTCATGGTGATGCCGCCCACAGCTTCCTGCTCGTAGCCCTCCACAACCTCATCCCTGTCCGCCCAGCCGTCGCTGAAGGAAACGGTTCACAAAGTGTCTAATTAGTCACCTAATTACCACCAGCTTCCTCTTCAATCTCTCACCTGCAATGCCTGAATAACACTGACGCTCGAGTGCATTGACCTACATTAGCACAGGCTAAAGAACAGACTCAGCATGCACAACACTTACTTTGTGTTAGACGGTTCATCATTAAGTGATGTGATGATGGCTGCCAGCTGATTGATATAATCTTCTCTGATGCTTTTAGCTACAACATTCAAGATATTGTACAACTGGCTGCCTTTGCAATGAATAAGCTACTATTTCGGGCATGTCAAAAGAGCATGAAAACATTTACATGAACTATATAAGAGCAAGAAGTAATCCCAGGCTGTTTTTTTAGTTCCAGTCCATCCCTGCATGAACGTGTGTTGTTTGAGCTCATAATGAAGGTGTCTTTCTTTGGTCATGGCATCATCAGCACCATCTGCCTCTCAGCATCTTCTCGGCAGCACGCCAAAAACTGACTATTATTAGTTGACACTTCATATTTCACAGATGACAATTTACCACGAGCAGCTGACAAGCATTGTGTGTTCTCAAAGTGATTACAGCTTACCAAAGAAATGCCACAATCAAGCGTTGCTTCAACTTTTATGTCCCAGGAGTTGATTTTAATTAAAAACCAAAAGATTTTAGATTTTACTTTTGCCTATCAAACTGACAAATGGTCTTTGATGATTTGTTGATTGCATTTAACAGATTACACTTTCAATAAAACATTTCCAATTGGTTTGTAAAAAGGTGTTTTTATGCATGTTTTGGCCTGAATTTTTGTTACATGTACAGCTGTGACCAGCAAGTGTCAACAACGTGTGGTGTCTGGAGCACCAAGAATTGAAGCAATGATTCAATCAAGGGCTTAGAATTTATTAGGGACGCTAGGGACATGTCCCAATATCCAGCGACTTTAGTAGTTTTGATCAAACAATTGAATATATGTATATGTAACCACTGCTGTTGTAATTTTGGCTGAATCTGAAATCATACCATTGATATTACCTGAGAAGTTAAGGTAAATACGCTAAAAATGTACATCCTTGAAATGGAGCTTTTCGAAACCCCAAATCAGTTAAACCATTGCGTCGCAAAATGATTCACTGTTTTGAAGTACTACAATCGGATAGCGTATCACAAATCAGTTTGATTCAGATCGGGACTTCAAAGCGCTTCGGAGCGGGTTCAACTTCAAAGCACTTCAGAACTTCAGAACAGGTTCGTGAATCTTTTGATTCAGATTGGGACTTCGGAGCACGTATCGCAAATCTTTTTTTCTGATTCTTTTTTTTTTTTATTAAACAGTAAAACCATGGTTAATTTTTGTAAGGGATATGTTGCCAGATTAACAAAAACTGTAATAAATGTACACCTTAAGAGGACACATAAGATGAATATAGAGATACATTTTGATTGCTTTAGGATTAACAGAACTTTGGATAGTTTTCATATACTTTTCTAGAACAACTCTGAGTAAAAAAAGAGAGGCAGATTGTAGAGCCAGATATTTGTTCATGTATGTGAAATTTGGCTAGCAGGAAACACAAATCAGTTGACTTGTACAGTATTTTGCTATATTCTCTTTTGAGTAGTCAAACAATCCAAAGAAAATATCTTTAAAACTGCTGCTGTAATGTTGTTGGTTTTACATAATCAAAATTGTATTATTATAGTCTGATGAATATGCTAACATAAAAAAGCTCTCTTTATGAATTATGAGTATGTTAGCTACCATATCTATGAATAAAGACTTTAGATGACATGAAACTGTGGTCAAAAGTCAAAAGCTGTTACAGTATGTTCCCAACAATCAAACCTATGCCCAAGGATTCAATTGATTCAAAGTTTTGAAAAGGTATGTTTCTCCCATCATTTGTCATGTAAAACCAAAAAATGCTGTTCCTTTCCAAAAAACAATACTAAAATTAATCATAAGTACTTCTTGTGGAACACACAGGCTTGACCTTTGACCTCATTTTTGTACATTTGGAACTTCTGCAATTTTAAATATTTGAAATTTGAATTCAGAGTTCTACATTTCTTTCATTTGAAAACTCAATAGTAGTTTTATAATCTAAATATTTACAGCTCATTTCACATTTTCACAATTCTGAATACAAATGAATACAAATCAACAATTACATTTTGTTAATATACAAAATATAAAAAATTTTGTTAATATAATTTACTAAATTCATCTCAAATGCATAATATTCAAACTAAATCATTTTAATTGTTACTGTGCCACACTGTTAACTAGTCAAATCAGCCTGATGTGACTATTATGTCTTTCAGTAAGTTACTAAATTACATAGCTTTGAATTAGCCTCCTTTAAAACAGTCTCCTTGACCCAGAATAAAGCAGCCTTGTCCAAATGATGTTCCTCTTTTCAGTACATAGAGACTTGCTTTGGCGTCAAGACAGAGGTATAAAATACTTTACACCAACAAGAGAGGGTTCTGCTGATTAAAAAACTAAAGGGACAGTCATCCATCATTTTAATATCTCATTAATAGAAACCTGCAGTATCAGGAAATCACGATCATTTCAAAGCAGAATCCCTCTGATTGATCTGATGCTTTATGAAACTATCAAGGATTATGCTTTAATGCCTCTAAATGTCCCCAGCGTCCCTGAAGTGTTACATTTCATTAAATTAAAAATGAATAGTCACCTGCCGATGAGGAGGAATTCTCCAGCTACACCAAGGCGTCTCATGGCCATGAGGAGACCACGAACAGTCATCCCCTCACAGAAACACACCACCACACGAGCTTTGGGCAGACGCTCTCGCAGTTTCCTCAGCAGCCGGTCAAAGTGTTTCTCCCCAGCGTTGCTGTAGATCTTGTCAGAATGTGCGATACACAAACCTTCCTGAGATGCCAGTTCTTTAAAGGCCTCCATCCCGCTCTCGCCATAGTTCCCTGAGGAACGACAGCCAACACAAGAGCGTCTAAATCAGAGAGTCTCTCAATGCCTCAGTCCAGCTCAGTGTCAATGCAATGAGTTTGGCAACTTAACCGTGTCTTCAAAGTTCCTCTGCTGAGCAGATGAAGACTGCAGATAGACTTTAGTCTGATTTAAATTACAAGTGTCACATCCTACCTTAATAATCTTACAAAAAAACAAAAAAAACAGACCTGCTGAGATTGTTACACATTTTTTGTGTGCTAAATAGACAGTTGCCTATTCAGAATGTAAGAACTGTCTCTTTTTCTTTTATGAGTTTAAACATCCATGTTAACATTAAATTGGATTGTGAATTGGAATTAAAAGTTTTCTGAATTTCAGGTATTATCCATTATTATATACATCCAACAAAGTATTTCTAGAAACATTAGAAATGTTTTTCAAGTAAAGTGATAGCCTGGTTGAATTCTTATTTAACTGGGAGAGTTCAGAGAGTAGAAATTATGGGGTTCTTTCTGAGGAAATGTTTGTTGAGTCCCTCAGGGAAGTGTTTTAGGCCCTCTTTTGTTTCTTTTATATATTAATGACATGCAAGCAGTTTGTGATTGTAATTTGTTTTTATAGGCTGATGATTCTGCTTTATTAATTTCAGATAAGGATATTGGTAGGATACAAGTGCATTTAGGTAAGGAGCTTTGTAAGGTAAGAGACTGGCTCTCTGAAAACAAACTGATGTTGCATTTAGGTAAAACGGAATCCATGGAAACATTGTTACAAAACTAGGCAAAGTCTCATGGATATTACATTATGTCGTTTTAAAATTATGTATGGTCGTAGGTCTTTTAGATATTCTGGGTCACTTTTGTGGAAAAAGTTACCTTTGGACATTAAAGGTATTTTGAATATGGTTAGTTTTAGTTTAAAAGCTAAAAGTTGGTTCTTAAGTAGGTTGTTTTGTTGATGAATTTGTATTACGTACGTGGTTATTTGTGACTGTAAATTTTTGTAAATGTGGAATTTTATTATAATTTCTGTATTTATAATGCAGTGCCAGTGTACCTGTTACCGGGAGTGAAGTTTGTGCTTTACATCAAGGACCACAATGTAAATAAGTTTTGTTTTAAACTTTATTGTGTTATCCTTGACGAATAGAGTGTATTCACTACTTTTTTTGTCAAATAAACATTATATTATATTATATTAATTCTCAATGTTTGAAATTACTCTTATGTTTGATATTGGTGTATATGACATTGGACTTGTTTCAAAATGAACTACAGATGATGACACAGATATTTGTTTCACTGAATGATTTGAGAGCTCAGCTTGTGACCCTGATTGTGCTTTCAAATGCTGTTAAGAACATTAGATTACAGTGTTACTTTTTAATCACAGATTGGGTTGTATTTGGAATAATGTGACGCGATATGAGACCAACATCAATCTCTTGATAATGATATAGTGATTAAAAAGTCTGTTCAAAGACACTCAGCATGTATACTGATTGTTTGACCTTGTGGAGGAATTTAAGTGATATTTGGATTCAAGTACTGTAGCCTCTGGTTCTTCTGGTCTAATTTCACTTTACCATCCCAAACAGACCTATTTATGTTATTTAAAATGCAATCTGGGCTATTTTTGAAAGTCAGCTCAAGATTTAAGCAAGGGATGATCATGTAGAAAAGAAAAATCACAAATAAGATATATTTAAAACCTGATCTGTTTCTCCTGGACACCAGTGAGACTAAATGGGGTCCAATAGAGATCCCAGTAATCTCACGTGTGTCTCCACAAGAGTTTCAAAGAGATCTTAACATCCTAAACTGTGCTCCGTTTTGGAACTCAAACATTTCTCATAAAATTCTTTTAAGACCAGAGGATCTGACCTGCTATGCACAATTAATTGTATAGCTCTATGATGAGAACCGACTAATTTGTGTCTTTTTTTTCCTTTTAGTGTATTTTAGGAGAACCATCTGAGATACATGCTGATACTTGAGAACATCTTCTGAGCTCTAAAAGAGCTATAACTCACCCTCAGTGTGAACTGCTGACACGTACGTCCAGTTGTAGCGTTTAACGATATCCAGGAGAGCTCTGGCCTGAAGAGTGTCAGAGGGCACGACCCTAAGGAAGTACTTATAGAGGGTTTTATCGCTCAGATCAATGCTTGTAGCCGAGTACGCAATCTGAGGGATGTTGAACAGCTGCAGCAGGTTCTGAACTTGAATGGCCACTGAACTGGATCCAGGTCCAATCACACCAGCGATGGGCTTTTTGGTGGCCGGTGGCTGAGCGGAAGGATTTGCCTCAACGCACCACTTCGTCCCGTCTTTGTCATCACGGATGGAGATAAGCGAGTCTCTTATGAACTCAATACTCTGTTCCAAAGCCACTGATGAGTGCCAGCAGGAGTCCCTGATCTCACAACCCAGAGTGATGTTGGGAAGAAGGTTTGGATCAGCGTTTATTCTATCTAGTGTATAAAACATCGCTTCCACTCTTTGGATCCCGTACTGTTCCCTGATCTCCCCGCACTTTCTTTCCGCGACCTTCTCTGCCGCAGGTTGATGATGGACAGAAAACAGAGCGCCGATGATGATATCGCCATCCATCCTTGCCACGGACCGGGAGGCTGCTCTGGGAACCACTGACCTCTGATGAACATCAGCTGATGAGATGGGACAGGTACAAAACAATAAGACTGAGAGACACAAAAAAAGTAGGAAATTCATTCTCAACATCATCATCATCCTCATGGTGTCAGATGTCTTCAGTTAAAATCAGCTCCATCTTGCTGGTAAGAGACAAAGATATTTGTTGCATTCCTGTCCAGCCATCATCATCCAAACAGCTTCCCTGCAGAATGAGGATGAGAATTAATCACTTCAGATCGCATTCTAGCAGCACCTACCGATGTGATTAACTGTCACGGTTTGTTCTTTTTTTTAAAAGTCTGATGAGCCAGAAAGTCATGCACTTTGTCAAAGGACGATGACATAATCATTCATAATGAAAATATATCCTTATTATTTGTAGATGAATTCTGATACAGGCATTTGATATTCACAGACAATATAAATCATCCTAGATATCTGCTGTGGACATTTCTGAATCAAACAGACATTGAAACAACTGACAGAAGTTTCCTAAACATGCTCCATGTGTCCTGTATAGATGAGCTGTTCTGTGCCATGATTCAACTAAAATACAATAGTCAGCATGCAATATATTCTAACAGGACTCTAGTTTAGTGATCTGGCTGATGTATTATATCTGTCATGCATTCAACGCTCATTTAATCAGCTCATTCTCACCTGAAATCACAGCGCGTGTCTTCACATCTCTCTCCTGAGCTGCTGGAGCACAAACTGAGCCTCCTGTTTTCATCCTCCAACATGAACGCAGGAACCTCCTCCTTTATTATCACGGCTCACACTCCAGACACACAAATACTGAGGAATATGAGAAATATTATATATTACATTTAGCCAATTATGTGTTATGTGTGCCTTCTTTAAAATTAACAACTTATCTAAAATGCATTTTTTTGGCTTTTGTATATGTTGTTTCTAAATAGTACTTATTGCAAGATTATCCAAATTCCCCATCAAATACAAAAAAGGCATATAAATACAGATACACAGATGTCAAACAATTGATATTAAAGTTTGCAATGAGAAAACATCAATATCACATTGTACAGAAATTCAGGCACATAGCCTATATAATTATTATCAATACTTCAAATATCAAGTAATGAATAAAAACCTTATAAGAATATTGAATTGTGGGACACTTTAGAGTCCATTGCAGTAAGCAGGTGAGAGATTAACGTACTGCACTGGATTCACACATTCATTTGACCTTGAAATATCACTGATTCTCCATGTCCCACAATTTCACTTGCCATTAATTTATAAAACAGCAACATTGCTAGGTACTAAATTTGCAAATGTTTAAAATAAATACCTGGCACGTAATTTTTTTGTATCTAACAGATTTTGAATTATGAGTGATGAACATAAACAAATTTTTGTTGAAAACACATTTTATTGGTCATTAATTTAAAAAGGACAATGCTTTGGGTATTTGGAATAAACGGTAAAATTCATAATTTGAGAATGAAATATCAGTGCATAATAATGTTGAGCTCAAGATGATCATCGAATGTATTCAAACTCTGCAACTAGGAGAGATTCTCAAACTCTCCTGATCATTGAGTCCCACAAAGACTAAATCTGACATGAGTTTGAGCCACATCTTCAACTCTATTGAACAATCAGTTTGACTGTGATTGTGAGAATGAGTGATCAGGAAGGGACATCAACCTTCCACATGGAGCGTAAGATGAGCTCCACAGCCTTTGTAACATTTGTAATCAAGTGTGTTTAGGAGATGAGCTCTGACAGACCCTCAGTTACTATAGTAACAGAGCAAGCACTTGCTAAGAGCTGTTTCCTGTGAGACAGAAACTAAATCTTCCTCCAGGTGGCGCTCAGAGACTCAGAAAGACAAAACTCCTGTTGAGCTGCATTCAAATGTCTATAAAAAACAACATGTTTACATATTAGAACTATTAAATCCATTACAGCTGTTGGTTAATGAGAAAGGAAATGTCAGTGTGTTGTCAACTGTGTGTCTCACAGAAAGATGTTTAATCTCACACAGAGACACTGAGGAGCCCCAATCAAGCCCAGTGTAGAGGGGTTCAGTGAATGTGGTGTTGAATGTGTGTAAGTGTGTGAGTGTGCTTGTGTCAGAGATGCTGTAGAAGGACAGACATCCGGCCGACCAGTCCAGATACACTCCTACTCTGTTAGAGAGACATATAGGGGCGGATATGTCTGTACTTCCATTATTATGTTTGGCAGTGAATCTGTCATTAAAACAGGTCAGACTCCAAGAATTTTCATTGCATTCAAACCAACAGTCATTACTCCATCCTTTCCTGCTGATTCCTTTATATGTCACTGATATATCAGTCTTCCCGCTCCATTCAGCCCCCCAGTAACAGCATCCAGTCAGACTCTCTCTAGAACCTGAGGACACTCATCAAATCTCTCTGGATGATCAGGATACGGCTGCTTCTTTTTCACATAAATTATCTTTCTGTTACTCTTAGACAGAGCGAGTCGAGTGTACATCTGAACAACAGCACACCCCTGTTAAAATTGCAGGTATTTTGAGATGTAAAATGTGTATCCAAATCACGTTAAATCATTTTTTCCACCTTTAAACAGTTGTCTATGGCCCCAGAAAAGATTGAAGTTGTTGATGAAGTTGACTCCTTTCAGGTTCTTTGAAGCCATGTAACCAAGAAAACATGTTAGTTCCCCTTGCTGGGAGTGGTCCACTGATGAACGACTGAACTTCGAGTCTTCCAAGTGTTTCAAAGAGTTCACTGAAGTCCTTCTTAAGGAGTTCTGACTGCTCTTTCCGAATATCATTCTTCCCCACATGGATGATGATTTGATTTGCATTCTTGTGCTTCATTAGAATGTTCCAAAGTTCGTTCACATCAGAGACGGTTGCTTGAGGAAAGCAGCATGTAGTTGATGCTTCTGATAATAGAGTCACCCACTATCAGAGTCCTGGGCTCGGCTGCGCTCTGGGCTGAATGCCGCTGTCTGCTCGACCTTGAGTGCCTGTTAGTAGCGATGTTAGCTGCTGGCTGATATAAGATCCATGTTGAGTCACATTTGGGGATTCCTCACCCACATTCATTAATGCTTCAAATCTGTTCTCAGGCTGTGTAGGGGGTGGTAGAATACCGGTGTTTGCAAGCTTTGTCAGCCATATCTGGGGTAGAGGATGCTACCGCAGCAATATGAGATACTCGTGACCATCTGATGTCTCAAGTGTCTTTGTGTCTCGCTCCCTGTTTGTGCCATCGATTAGTGTGTCGATCAGTTTTGGCTTGTTCCTCTACACTTGGTATAAACTGTTGAGATTCACTAGATTCACAGGACTCACCGGCTGTATGCTGAGGGGGTCCATGATGACGGTCTTCTGAGTGTTCTGCCTGTTTTGGAAGTCCAGCAAGTAACTTTGTTTCAAGAACCGCAATCCTTTGTAGAAGTCTGTGGAAGTTTATGCAGCAAGTAGATTCCACAAGAGGCATTTTCTTTCTCGTCTGTTTGAATGTAGGCAGCTGTGTTTTCCCATCTCCGGAATGTAAGCTGCTGGCAGTGGGAGGCAAAGAGTCTTCTTTTTTGTGGCATTATTCCAGTCCCGAAAAGTTTTAGTTTTAGTGTTTGTGCCAAAAAATGTGTTGTTTGAGCACTGTGCTGATCTGCTGAAGTTAAAATCTTAGAAAAATCTGAGAAGAGTACATAAACAGGGGAGCAAAGCGCGGAGCAGTAAGCAAGAGCGTCCGAACAGTAGCAAAGCTACTGAAGCAAGAGTGAAGAGTTCATGTAAACATTAAATCCTTACTCTGATTATTGTAAAAAAAAAAAAATATATATATATATATTGGTGCACATGTAAATGTAGTCATATAAAAACAAAATAATAAATAGTATTGTATTGGCTGTTGTTTTTACTTTCATATTGTAAGTAATGGTTATGCATTTAATCTGGAAAATGTTTCAACACTAAGTGTAACAGGAACATAAATATACATTTGTTAAAAAAAAATAGTGAGGATTATGCCTCCTCCTTAGAACACTGCACGCAACTGCCTAGTAGTAATATGTAAAAGTTGTAGCTACACTCTAAAAAATGCTGGGTTAAATATAACCCAGCACTGGGTTAAAAAGGGACAAACCCAGCTATTGGG
>NW_015536630.1:319536-331910 GCF_001515605.1 Sinocyclocheilus anshuiensis | reverse complement strand
CCCAATAGCTGGGTTTGTCCCTTTTTAACCCAGCGCTGGGTTATATTTAACCCAGCATTTTTTAGAGTGTATGGTATATTGAGTGTTGTATAAAATATCCAACCATTATGCCTATATAAAAGTAATGATACCTTTATGGAAACTGACTCAAATATTAGAAAAATGTTGAAGTAACTGATATTAAAACTACTCAAGTATCAAATGTACAAATTTTGTATAAATAATGTAAATGGTTACATTGTAATTATATTTTAAAATGCCTGCATGTATTACTTCTGTTCTGTAGTTAATTTCTGTCGTTACATCTGTAATTGCACAGTTGACCCATATTATTTCCTACCCGACTTTTTCGTATGGGGATTGGTCGGACTTTCAAAAAGGCGGGATTTTGCAACAAATGACAAATGATCAAATAGGTAATGAATCTGATGTCGTCGATATCATGGACATTTGTTGTTGTTATTTGGCAGTTGTAAATATTGTAAAAATACAGTTCTGAGCTTGTTATTGGTAATTTCACCTTTACAGTGTTTAATCAAGTACCAAGTAATACCAAACTATTCTGCATTATGTAAAATGTCAGTGAGAATGCAACATCTGTTTGACATCTGTTGAATCTGCCCTATACTGTCAAAAACTCACTAGTGTTTTGTGCCATGTATTTGCATGATTGCATGTTCAAATGTCTAATTATTTAATCTCTTAGTTTAACTTTATTGGTCACTGAGTTGAAAATGAAATGGTTAATTATTATTAATTGTTAATGAAAACTTAAGGTTGGTTTTTGATGCAAAAGCCAAATGCTAAGGCCAAGACACAAATTAATAAAAAACATAGCCTGTTCAATCTCTGCCACTATGATGTCACAAAGATATTCTAGAACTAGAATATATGGAACTCCAGAGTCCTGAGACTTCAGTCATAGTTTGAGATGAGAAGACTGCATACATTTACTAAAGAAGCTGGTTAAAAAAAAATGGAGAACATCAGTCCCACAGCCTTTAACGTGTTTGATGAAGCACGTTCACTTGGTGAACATACTGACTTGATCATCAGGGCAAATGACAGAGAATTTCAAGTGCACAAGATCATCTTGTGTGGCTGCAGCCCTTATTTTAGGTGAGCAGAAGCATTTAAACTGCAACTGTGTGCAAAGTAGCCTACCTAGAAATAATTATAATTATATAGGCTTACATAGTTTTCATCAATTAACATTATACTGTTGAAACTGCCTAAGCTGTCTAATGTATAAATGAATAGAAATGAATGAGTGTATTGGCAGAACACATGACATTACTACAGTATTTAGATAAAAATGTTTCTTTAAAATAAATTCCTAATTTTAATGGAATTGTAAGAATGTTTATGAGTTTACCCAGCATGTTGAATTTAATATATGAAAACAATCTGTTACAAATTACAATCTGTGAAAATTACCAGTAATTAAAGCAGCATATATTTTAAAGCAACATGTTTCTCTACTTGCAAAAAATTGATCTGAAATTAAATTGTAAATAATATATTTTTAATGTGTGTAACAAAAATACTTATTGATAATGCCTATATTTCTTTTTCAAATTTGTTTGCAGGGTTCTTTTCTCCGCTAATTGGACCAGAATACCAGAACATTTCTATGATATTCCAGGAATGTCCCGAAACATAATGTCTCTTATTATTCAGTATGCGTACACAGGATCTGTCTTCATTACAGAAGAGAATGTGTTGGAGCTCTTGGTGGCGGCTGATCAGTTCTTAGTCTCAGGTCTTGTAGATGCCTGCTGTCAGTTCCTGGAGTCACGCTTATGTCCGGAGAACTGCATTGGCATCTGCATGTTTACAGAGGATTTCCACTCCTGCTCAAAGCTCCGCCATAAAGCAAAGCTCTACATCCTGCAGCACTTTGAGGAGGTTCTGCAAGTATCTGAGGAGTTCCTGGAGCTCTCACTGGAACAGCTTGAGGAGATCATTGATAAGGATGAGCTGAATGTCAAACAGGAGGAGGTGGTTTTTGAAGCCGTGCTCCACTGGATTGATCATGCACCTGAAAGCAGGAGGAAACACATCGCCATGCTTCTGCCAAAGGTAAAACAGAGGAGCTATTTTTCAACAGCCTGCACTACAAAAAAGTTTTTTGTTTTTTTTTTACTTTTTAGTTTGACTTTTTTTTTGTATGTTTGTCTTGTTTTCCATTACAAATATCTAAAAAGCCTTAAATAAAGATACATTTACTTGAGAAGGAAAATGACTTAAGATACTAAGTCTTGTGTATTAAACAATATAAATAAATAACAAAATTAAGTGAGTTTATACTTAAAGAAAAATATATTATAATTTCTATTAATTTATTGAATTATTATTATTTTTTTATGTTTTCTGTGTTCATTTTAATTTTAGTTTTATTTTAGTTTTAATATTTTTGTTGTTTTTGTCATTTTTATTCGTTTTTTTTAATAAGCATGTATAGTTTTTATTAATATTTATTTCTTTCTTTATATAGTAGTTTTATTAATTTAAGTGTTATTGTTATTTTAGTACATCAAATTAAACTAAATGAAATTGAGAATTGTTGCCTTCGCAACTAGCTGAAAAAATATGTATTTTATTTTATTTTATTTCAGTTCAAGTTTAATTTATTTTAAATAATGATCATTTTAGTTTTTGTTAAATATAATAAACTCTGCCAATGGGGTTAAAAAAGCATCTTGTTTTGCTTTTGAAATAAGTTTATTTTTCTTAACCCATTAAAAGATATTTTTCCTATTTTAAACATAAACATGCCTAATTTTGATCCTTTTTTCATAAAACAAGACTTAATATCTTAAATCATTTGTTTTTGTTTTGCTAAATGTATCTTGTTTTTATAAAGTTTAGATATTTGTACTAGAAACATGACAAAAATACTGAGTAAAAAGATATTTTGTAATGTTGCAAGCCATTTGAACACCATATCAACTACTTATAACCATCAGTAAAGTACAGATACTTGAAAAATTTACTTAAGTACAGTAACGAAGTAAAACTACTCCGTTACTGTCCACCACTGCTTATAACAGCCTTGCAACAATCTAGCAATTCTGAAAGTTTAAACTCTCTTTACTGTGCTTCAGGTTCGAATGGGATTGATGACATCAGACTACTTCATCAATAATGTAAAGAGCAATGCACTGGTGATGGAGAACGAAGCCTGCATGCCTCTTATTATCAATGCAATGAAGGCTTTGTTTGAATTTGACATGGATTTGCATGGACCCATCAGCTTAGAGCTCATACATCAACTGACACGCCCACGTCTGCCCTCTGCGATTCTATTGGCCATCGGAGGATGGAGCAACGGCAGTCCCTCCAATGTGATCGAGGCATATGATGCAAATACAGACCGCTGGGTCAATGTGACTCTTGAGGATGAGCGTCCCAGAGCCTATCATGGCACAGCTGTCCTGGATGAGTTTGTCTACTGTGTTGGTGGTTATGACAGTGTGGAGTATTTTAACAGTGTGAGGAAACTCAATCTTATCACTCAAACCTGGCATGAGGTGAGCAATGTTGTAAGTCAACAGGTAACTTTAATTTTGCTTCCTTTAAAAAAAGTGCTGTGGTGAAATGATGGGTATCAGATTGTACTTTGATATGGACCACAGTACTGAATGAAATTGGTTTAAAGAATACTTTAAAGAATAACACTGTATTACCATGGTACATGTCCAAAAAAATCAGTAGCCCCTCACTGCAGAACAGATCCAGGGGGCGTGGTTGGGTGGAGATGGGTGGGTTTAGGTATATGTAAGGTAGGAGGAGTTGGATCTGGATCCAACCACGCCCCCTGGATCTTGTGTTCTGCAGTGAGGACCATCTCCAAAAAATGGTAAAACCATGATACATGTTTGTTTCCCAACAATTATTGTAGCTTCAGATATAATATAATATAATATAATATAAATGATATGTAATATTAAAATTTGGATGTGTTAATTAAGTATATTTAACGTAAAAAAAATTAAAAAAAAAATAAAAAAATAAAAAAACAAGATGGCGGCGCGTTCACACGCTGCGGCTTCTCTCTCTCCCGACAGAAAGGTGTTTTCGTGTTTTTTTGTCTTGTGAATCGCAGTGTTTTTGTACGTATTCGTCGCGTCTATCTGTCTCTAAGCGCGCATACAGTCGTGAGTTTCTGCTCGATGTCGGCAGAACCACATTTTTAGAGTTAAACTCTGCGCACGCCGAAGAGCTGCGGGATCTCGGTCTGCTATAAAAAAAAAAATTTCACCTTCTTTTCCAACTTCCATCTTTTTATTTTATTTCATGCAATAAAATTTCATGCACTTTTTTGTATGGCTTAAGTTTTAGTTAACTATAATAACCCTGATAATAATATAACACAATATAATATAAGTATAGTATATACTTATTATATTATATTATATTATATTATATTATATTATATAAATGTTTGGACAAAAACAACCAGTTACCTTCATGATTGTGTCAAAAAAGTAAATTTTTTTAAGCACATTTACACTTATTATAAAGTACATTTAAAAGTCCATCAAAAATCATGGTAATACCATTGTACTTTATTGCAATTGATAGAAGAGAACAATGAGATAGTGTATTGATATATATGTATAGACACTGACTTATATGCCAAAAAATGGTAAAACCATGTCGTGTTGTAGGTGGCTCCCATGTATGAACGGCGATGCTATGTTAGTGTTGCTGTTCTGGATGGGTTCATTTATGCCATTGGTGGCTTTGATGGACATGTACGGCTCAAATCAACGGAACGCTATGATCCTGACACCAACCAGTGGACACTGACCACATCCATGAACGAACGGAGGAGTGATGCCAGCGCAACCTCACTGCAGGGCAGGGTAAGAACATTCACCCGTGACCTGTAAAACAGAAGGACAGGTGAAATGGAGAAATTGTGGACAATATAGCATAAGAATACTGTAAATAAGAAAAAGAATATTGTTTGAAATATACTGAGTGTTGTAAACACTGTTTTTCTGAACAACCTGTAACAGTTGTGTGAAAGGGTCATGAACATCATGTGGATTATATTTGTGTGTGTTTGGCAGGTTTATATCTGTGGAGGATTTACTGGGACAGAGTGTCTCTTCTCAGCTGAAAGCTTTAACCCTGACACAAACCAGTGGACTCTCATCGCTCCCATGAGAAGCCGCCGCAGTGGTGTTGGTGTGATCGCTTATGGGGATCTAGTTTATGCTGTGAGTATTAAACACAGGCATCACTGTTATTTTAGAATCATTGACATACTATTATAGCTTTTATTCATATTTTGCATTTAATTTTTAAAACATTTTATGTATTTTCAGATTTTATTTTAGTTTTGTTTTTGTCATTTTTATTAGTTTTTGTTATTTAAATATATCTTTGTCTATATAGTAGCATATGTTTTTTTGTATCGTTTTAGAATACAGTTAAACTAAATGTATTTTTAAAGATTTTTTTTTTTCAGTTTTATTTTTTGTGCATGATTTTAGTACAAGTTAAACTAAATTAAGTGTTTTATGTCTATATAGTATACTATATGTCTATATAGTTTTAATAATTTGTATTTCAGTTTTAGTTTATTTTAGTACCTCAAGTTAAACTAAATGAAAATGAGAAATGTTGCCTTGCTGAACTGTCTGAAATCATTTTTCAAGTATTTTATTTTATTCCAAGAACTATTTTTAAATCGTTTTAGTTAACTAATAACCCTTACACACCTACAGAATCATGGAAGCAATCACAGTTTAAAGGTTGTTTTGTGTGTATGTAAATGCATGCATGAATGTGCATACAAATACACAGAATGCATAAATAAAAAAATGTCTTCTTTTAAAGGTTGGTGGTTTCGATGGTGCCAGCCGTTTGCGGAGCGCAGAAACCTACAATCCACTGACTAACATCTGGTGTGATATTGCATCTATGTACAATCCACGCAGTAACTTTGGCATTGAGGTGAGATGTGGACAGTTATTATTTGTATTTGCTGAAACTATGAAATAACATTACAATAATTATTTAGTAATTATGAATATAGGGAATCTGTATTGGTCCCATATTGACACTAAGTGGAAAGTTGCATCTAAAAAAACTCCAGAAGGCTTAATGGAAATCAGAACGAATCAATATTGCCCGGAGTGTTGGACTATGAAAATATCTTCCTAATTTCAAGAGTCAATAAATTCTATGTTGTACATTATTGGGTTTCATTGAAGTGTTTCATCAATACTAAGATTTATTCATATAAAGGTAAATACTTTAGCTGAACATTATTTAATTTCCTTTATATCTTCTTCAAAATCCAGGTAGTTGATGATCAGTTGTTTGCTGTCGGAGGGTTTAATGGATTCAGCACAACGTCTGATGCGGAGTGCTACGATAAGAAGACAAATGAATGGTAACATCCACAAACACGAAATCTCACATCTTTTCACGCTGCATGAGCTAAGGCCTCTAAATGAGGCCTAATTGCACAAAAAAATGAATGAACACTTAATATCACTCCGTAAAAATTGTATGTATATTTCTTTGCATTCTCAGCCTCTTTTCTGTTTTCCACACAGGTTTGATGCAAATGAAATGACCGTTTTCCGCAGTGCTCTGAATTGTTGCGTAATATCAGGATTGCCTAACATGGCACAGTATGCTGCCCAACGAGACGCAGTCCAGACACAAGACGAGTCTGACAGTGAATGACCTGCTTCCAGCAGCATTCTGACCTTCTCATAGCACCTGTGGTGTGTCACATGAATAAATACAATCAAAATGATGTTGTATTCTAAGTGTTAATCTTCCTGTCAGATTTTTTTTTTTTTTAGGCATTTAGCAGACGCTTTTATCCAAAGCGACTTACGAATGTATATATATGTGTATATATATATTACACACACATATACACACCACAGATAGAATAGAAAAAATAAAGCTAGTGTTTGTTTTTAAAAAAAAAAAAAAAAAAAAAAGATAAATATAGATAAAGTAGAATTAAAATAGAATAGAAAGTGTTAGAGTTAGAGGGTCAAATAAAGGTCAGATATGGTGTTGTTCATCAGATTGTAGGTTCAAACCCTGCAAGTGTAAAAATAATGAACTATCTCGGTTGTTGTCCCATTAGGACTGTTCCTGTATTATTGCACTAAGTTGCTTTGGATAAAAGCTTCTAAATGACAACAAAATCTGAATCTTAACAAACCGGAAGTGATACATTTGTGTGATAAAAATGACAGTAAATGAGTAAAAATGCAATGTCTAATATTGGGAATTATATTTAGTAAAATGTTTTGTTTTAATAAACTGTTTAATAAGTCTTTCAGGGTGACCAGTGAATACATTTTGGTCTTTTTTGATATGATTACGCATTGTGTATGATTGATTTAGCTCCTAAATAGTCTGTGATGTTTTTATTACTGTAGTACATTGAACAGTCGAGAATTAAATAATATTTTGCAGCGTCATTTATGACTTCTGAAAACAAGAAAGATTGTAAACCGTAAAACCTGGAGGTATTTTAGTGCTCCGTCAAATAAGGACATCATCAGTTGTACTGAATATGTGTGTAACTCTAGGCTCAGTCAGTCCAAGTTCAGCTGTGTGGTAGTTTATTCATTCATTCATTCATTCATCATTTTAAAAATATATACAACTTATATATTATAATACTTGGATGTTTAGCGCCATCTAGTGTTTAGAATATTACAGTGCCTTGGCATTGTTTTGGTTCCGACTGACGTCACTTCCTGTATTTTAAATATGGCGGATAAAGGCATGAAAATGTCCTGCAGGTTTTGGAGCTTATGAAAGTTATTTTATGACATTTATTTGCTGCTGACAAGAACACATCCCGAAGCAAAACAAAGGTACGTTTCGACTGCTGATGAGACGGTATAGTCTGAAATCTGCAGCGTTTGACTGAATGAATGGAATATATCGTTTCAATTCTGTATTGCTTATATATACTACTAGTATTTTCAGTGGACTTTTAGTAATAATCGTATGTATTTATATTTATCAAGTGAGTAGGTTAGTGCACTAATACCAATCTTTTTCCACAAGTGTTTTCTGTATAGAATTAAGTAGAATTATAGCTGCAATCTGAAGTCTACAGCAGAATAAGTGATTACGTTTTTTAAACGTGATGTATTTTGGTTCAACGTGTGTAGTTCTGTGTATTTATTTGCATTATATTCAAAATGTATGTACATTCTAATATATGTCTACCTCAAATTAAACTGGTGTATAAATCTGCTACTTATCCATAAACTGTCAATTCATGTATTCTGTTACATTTAATGAATTAAGTCCCATGCGTTTTACCTCAAAATGGTAAATAAATAGAAAACATGATATTTATGAAACGTTGTGTCATTGTATCTCAGCAGGTTTACACGATGAGCAGCAGGAGGAAACGTGCGCCGCCGGTGCGCATGGATGAGGAGGCCAAGAGGAGACTGGAGTGGAATATGCATGAAGATTGGAGAAATGAAGGAGATTGTGAAGACATTCTGGAGTCAATCCCAGTACCGTCTGACAGCTGTCATCTTAGACCGGTGCTTGAGAGCAACCAGGAAACCCAAACCAGGGTTTTACATCTTCTGCAGGCACAGAAGAAGGGCCATCAGAAGAGCGTCCAACCTGCTCCACACAGGACTCTCTTCCAGATACCATAGAACTGAATGTGATGCCAATTTCTGCTCTGGATCAGGGGTGGAATGCACTGATTGGAGATTTTAACCTGTGTCCAAAGATTCCTTTTATGCTAGAAGATAATTCCTTCTGCCTGCAGCAAACAGGTGACACATTAATTATGAGTCTGAATAGTGAAGAGTTGGAGGTTGAGACTGGCAGAAGTGATCCCGTCTTCCCTGTGCCTGTTGAATGTTCATTTGGTGGAATATTGTTGGAGGATCTGGATTGGCTACAGAAGAGGAAGGTCATTAAATTTTGCCACGCTTCAGGAGATGAATTAGTAAAGGTGTGTATTTCAAAATCATCAGGATTAAGCGGTTTTGTGACTGATACCGTTCTCCAAACACTAAAACATTAAAACAAATAAATTGCTGTGTTTTCTCTCCGTTTGTTTGTTTTGAACAGCTGAACATTTTTCTTCTTGAATCGGGGTTGGGCAGACCAGAATTCCTTAGTGAAGGAAATGGGCGCATTAAAAAAGTGAAAGTGAAGTGACATGTGGCCAAGTATGGTGACCCATACTTGGAATTAGTGCTCTGCATTTAACCCATCCAAAGTGCACACACACAGCAGTGAACACACACCCGGAGCAGTGGGCAGCCATTTTTGCTGCGGCGCCTGGGGAGCAGTTGGGGGTTCGGTGCCTTGCTCAAGGGCACCTCAGTCGTGGTATTGAAGGTGGGAGAGAGCGCGCTGTACATTCACTCCCCCCACCTACAATCCCTGCTGGTATGAGACTCGAACCCGCAACCTTTGGGTTACGAACCCGACTCTCTAACCATTAGGCCACGACTTCCCCATTGTTTATTAAGCCAAACAGCTAATGGAAAAATTAATGGAATTCTTCTATGACTTCATCATTCCCGGTAACCTTTTACCAGACATGATTTAATAAGCCATAAAAGACTGTTTTTAGTTATATTGTAAAAACAAACAAAAAACACATTGCAGTAATGCACTTGAGCCTGGAGGTGGAGCTGCACTCCAAGGCCCACAAAGCCCAGAAGCAGAGCTGCACCACAGGATCCACTGTGCATTAGTGTAATGTCATTTGCATAATGGAATAAATGAAATGTATAAATATACATATTAATTAACTAAAATTTGTCTAAAATAAACAATGAGCCTTAAAACACTTTACAGAAGGACAAAATATGGAAAGTTTGTCTTTCATAAAATAATAAATAATATTTTCTAAAGCAAAACATGAGGTCATTCACAAGTTGAATTGCAAGTTGAAATTATTGCTAAGTGGCAACATATAATGCAGATGCTGCGCATAGATATTATTTTGAACATTTCCTGTAATATTCCTTTGTGAACATTATTCCAATGGTTTCTTATTTACGATCAATGGTAGAGGTGATGGAGAATGAAGAGGAGGAGTGTGACACTGATCTGGAGCGTCAGAACGTCGAGGAGCTGTACGATCACGTCAGACACCTCCATCAGACCGAAGCAGCAGAGCAGAGCTTCGATGTCCAGCACCCGGGCCTCATCCCCGTGCTGAGACCCTATCAGAACCAGGCGGTCAACTGGACGCTGAGGAGAGAGAAGTACAAAAGCAGCAGCTCTCAAGATTCAGACATGTTCTACAAATGTTTGTCATCATCTTTGCTGTATGTCAGTGCGTGAAAAGAGTTCAGTGCTTATTTACAGTGTTTGTATTTCTTGCACAGAACAGAGGTTGCATTTTCTTTGGTGGAAATGGTCACGATTTGTGGCAAAAAGCTCTTTTACAATCCAAGTAGGAAAAGAATCATACCATCCAGTGTAGGTATGATTCTTTTTCTACTTGGAGCAAAGCATACTGAAACTGTAGTTAAAATAGATGTGCATGGACTTTCTAATCTAATAATAACAACAGCATATAGTTTTGTACATAAATCATTGTTCAAATTCCCTTCAGCTTGATTAGAGAGTTTCCTCTGGCTGGAGTGGACTGGCCTGGCGGGATCCTTGCTGATGAGATGGGACTTGGGAAAACCGTGGAAGTATTGGCCCTTATTCTGTGTAACACCCGGCAAAACCTGGAGCACGGTGTTCTCACATTGCCAGTGGTAAATTTAAGATTATATGTGCCCTTAAATGCATACAAATTAGTCCAAAAATAATGATGTAATTTCAGTAACACTTTACAACAAGGTTCCATTGGTTAATGTTGGTAAGCTCTTCACCTGCAAAGATGGTCATTGGCCCCAGATTATTGTTTATATTAAATGCATGCTAAAACCATCACACTTGACTATCTGTGTATCCTTAGAATGATTTAAGACACAGTTGCAGTGACAGTAATTTCTTAATTTATGTCAGAGAAATGTTTGACATTTTGTATAGAATAACAAACTTATTCATATTCAATCACATCTGCTCCAGATTATTTGAGTTCAAAGTTCTTTACTAAAGAGCGTACATTAGGTCATCTATTAACTCTTGTTTGAACTTTCCAGAAATGAGACTTTTTGTTTTACTCTTGTGTCTCTGTCCTCTCCAGGGACAATCTGTGAATTACTTTGTCCCTCCTCCACCATTACAGAGGCAACGAACCATTAAACATGAGGTGAGGCCCAAGGAGAAGATCATTTATCCAGGTAAAACTGTTTTTAAAATGGTTTCATTTTACCAAACAAGGACATGTTCCTGGATCAGCATCCTGATTGGTCCTGGAGGAGCATTTCTATCAACCATGTTTCATTAATATGTCATCTCATCAGATAACCTACGAGGTTAAGGTATGTTTTAACCTGCTCTTTGATAGGAATATTATTCAAGGACTGTCTAAGATTGTTGATCCAAGAACATGTCCCAATTGTATTAATGAGTGATGAATGTATAATAAATACATAATTTCATGCAATCTTTTTCCAGCTGTGCATGAGATGCTGTTGACTGCGATTAAGGAAATGAGGGTTGGGAAAGGAGCGTCAGTCAATGCCATTTTTGCTTATCTACGGACCATGTAGAAGTATGACACCCTAAAGAACCGGAACCACATAGAGAAAATCCTGACCAAACACATTAGTGAAAACATTGTGGAGCAGATCAAAGGACGAGGGTTAGCAGGATCCTTCAAACTGGGGAAGAACTACAAAGAAAAGAAGAAACCTGCCACTCCTCGAATTGTGCGTAACTTTTACATCTCCTATAGAGAATTTTACAACTTTTTTTGTGAGTTTATAATATAGGACAAATTTGAATTATACTATTATTATTATTATAACCTTTATTTAACTAGGGAAAAAAACCCTCTCTGAAATTAAAAATCTTTTACAGGAGTGTGCTGGCCTAGATAGGCAGCCAAAAATAAATGTACATACACGAATATACAGAGTTTTTACATTTCAGTGACTTATACTCCAGTTCACAAATTATGGGTCCAAAATGTTTCAGAGACACCAGATTATATAGCTTCCTATATCTATACAGATTATAAATTATACATGTGTAATATTATTCAAAAAAATTATAGTTACTGCTTTAAAATCTGATTGATAGAGCCACAAACCTAAATATTAAACACTAGGGATATAACGATTCACTCAACTCATGATTCGATTCGATTCACGATTTTGATTTCACGATTCGATTAGATTCACGATTATTATTTTTTTAACAAAATAATAATCGTGAATCTAATCGAATCGTGAAATCAAAATCGTGAATCGAATCGAATC
>NW_015536630.1:318797-319386 GCF_001515605.1 Sinocyclocheilus anshuiensis | reverse complement strand
AAATTATTGCTCTTTTGTTGGTTTTGATTGCTTCTATTGTCCTCATTTGTTAGTCGCTTTGAACAAAAGCATCTGCTAAATGACAAAATTTAAATATGTACATGTAAATAACAAAACTACATTGAAATTTTAAAACAAGCCCCAAATCAAATAAATAACACAAATAAAATAAATCTCTTCATATAAACAAAATAAGGCTTTGTCTGTGTTCTTTCCATTTAAAATTAGAGGCAACCACTGCATTTTAATCATGATCCAATTAGAAGTCTGCGATCTGCCGTAAAGCAAGAAGAAGAAGAAGACGCGTCACGCGCCGGCTGAAGAAGAAGACGCGAACGCGCTCAGGACGTGCTCGGGACAGTTCGGACATTGCAGTAAATCAGAGGTAAAAAACGACATAAATACTGTTCAGTTTCTTGCACAGACCGTTTCGTGTCTTTACACATCAATGTATCGTCACGAGCCGCAGGGTTTAATTTGGTTTTGTTTGTGTCTGTTTTTTTGACTCTCAAAGACTTAATTCCCATTCACCTCCATTATATGACTGACAGACTGCAACGGTTTGAGTTAAAAATCTTCGTTTGAGTTA
>NW_015536630.1:312511-317621 GCF_001515605.1 Sinocyclocheilus anshuiensis | reverse complement strand
GATTTGAATCGTCACATATTTTAATCGATTTTCAACCGGCTCGCGGTTAATCGTTACATCCCTATTAAACACCTTTTTTGATATTTTATTATTCAATTTTTTCAAATTTTTTTACTTTACATAGTATCAGGGTGTAAAGAGACACGGTTTCATCCAGCCTCACATTCTGGCTGAGCAGGATGTTGTCATCACCACTTATGACGTGCTGCGCACTGAACTCGATTACGTTGACATCCCCCACAGCAACAGCAAAGACGGCCGCCGATTCCGCAACCAGAAGCGCTACATGGCCATACCGAGCCCTCTAGTGGCCGTGGAGTGGTGGAGCGTCTGTCTGGATGAAGCTCAGATGGTGGAGTGCACCACAGCCAAGGTGATCACATCATTGTCATCTTCATTTTGCTTTCAATCCTGTTCAGTTTTAATCCCAGAGAAAACACAGTCACAGAACAGCTTCATTTGGAAAGGCAAGGACATTAATTTTTATAATGGTAAAATCTCTTGTTTTTTCTATTCAGGCTGCAGAAATGGCTTTGCGTCTCACATCTGTTAATCGCTGGTGTGTCAGTGGAACACCTGTGCAGAGAGGTTTGGAAGGTAAGCAGAATTAATATTGCATTGAAATAGGGCTTGGTGATACAGATAAAAAATATCCTGAGATAGACAGCATTTATTTGATTAAAAAAAATACACTAAAAACAGTAATATTGTGAAATATCATTACAATTTAAACAAAGTTGTGTACCATTATAATTTATTAATTGATATAATTTGTTTGTTTGTTTGTTTTTCAAATAAACTGTTATTTAAAAAAAAAAAAAAATGTCCAAACAACCTTGGATTCAAAATTTAAAAGCAAAATGCAGTAAATTGTAGTAGTACATAATCAAGGGATGTTGTCCTCGTTTAATGAACACATAAAAAAAAATATTTAAAAAAATGTATATTTATATGCACCAGTGTAACAATATATCAAAATAAATGGGAATATTTACTAACATTCTTTACTAGCAAATTTAATACTAACAAATAAAATGCCAAATTGGGGCTTTTCTGAGTGATGGCAGAAATGAATCACTGCGTCTATGTTTTGAACCAATTCTTTAAAGTAGACATTTGAAAGAACTTCTCTGTTTTACTAGCAATTTTGCAGCTGTGGTCAATAATATAATATATGTCTTAACATCATTAACAACGAATCAGCCTAATGTAATAAAAAAGAGTTATATTATGTGGTGATACATACATTACATTTTTTAGACTTGTATGGTCTTGTCCTATTCTTGGGAGTTGATCCCTATTGGGTCAAATACTGGTGGGACCAGTTACTTTATCGCCCGTACTGCCACGGCAATACGTCACCGCTCTACAATGTCATTGGTCAACTACTATGGCGATCTGCCAAAAAAGATTAGTAGGTAACACTTTCAAAAAACTAACTCATCCATCATAATTTTGTCATTACATTGATTTGATGTCACAAACTTCATTTTCAGATCCAAATCCCTTCTCAAACAGAAGAGATCCACTGGCTCAACTTCTCTCCAGTAGAGGGACACTTTTACCACCGTCAGCATGAGGTTTGTTCGCAGGATGCGCTTGTCAAGCTGAGGAAGATCTCTGATTGGTCACTAAAGCTGGGTAGTTTGGACAGACGTACCGTACCATATAAGTTTTCTTGCTGTTGACAGTATTTTCAGAGTGATTAAAAAGTGATATCCAAAATCCCTCTATAAAACCTTTAACTGTCAACAATTTCCGTTCTTGAAATTAATTCAAATTAGTGCATGTTTAATTAGATAATGCCTTATTTGCCTGTTTATGCATAACATTTCAGATCACAAAACAAGTGTCTTAATGTACTGTGATTAATCAACTGGGAAGGTATGGCTATCTGTTAAAATGTTCACCTGTGGTGTCTTGCCTTAATCCCAAATCATTATATTATTTTATTTTTTCCAAATCCAGTTCTCTCTTTTAAATCCAATTCCAAATCCAGTTCTCTCTTTTAAATTAATTAATTACTGTTTAGTAATTTTAGTCCCAGTTCAAATATATTTACTGTTGTTTTTGTCCAAAATTTATTCACATCCTTTTCAATTAATTTTGTGTGCATTTTTATCGTTGCTTAACTTTTTTTGTTGTTTTTTTGTTCAAAATATATAGAGGCTTCATGCAACCCACAATCTGATGGAGCTTCTGAATGCAAAGCATCCTGGGATTCCTCCAACCTTGAGAGATGACAGTCTCAAAGAAGAGTTTGGGTAATCGCTCATCGGCTTAAATATGAGAAAAAAAATGAGATAAATTTGCTAATCATTTCTAGTTCTCTGTGTTTTTGTCCTAGGCTGAGCAGCTGAAGCAACATTACATGGCCAAGGTGAACTCTGAGGTTTCAGAAGCACATCAGAACCTACAGCCTGTTCTTCAGCACATTAAAGAGCTCAAACGCAAGGTAAAATCTGAGTTATCACACATTTTCAGCTTTGTGTTTTAGCTGAATTTTTTGAATGTACTGAAGTTTAATAATTGTGTTTTCTGCCTTAGGTGAACCTTCGCTCTCCCTGGTGGCTGGATGTCATACAACAGGCAATTCATTACTCCATGCACGACGACCTTGTGGGCCGCATCCAAAATGAGCTCACTTGCAGTTATAAACAACAAGCCAACAAGCTCTCATTGGCAGACAAGTAATCCATCACTTGATAGATTGCGAATAATATAGCTTTTGATGGAAAAGAAATACTATTTAACAAAAATGTCTTACTTATAGATTTCGAGATGCTCGTGGTCTTCAGTTTCTGCTCAGCACTCAAATGGATGATTTGATGAAATCGCAGAAAACGGCTCAAGATGCTGTAAAGAAGCTGGAGGGGCCGCCATCTCAGCAAGTCATCGAGGAAGCAACATTCTGCCACCTGCGACCTGTTCGTCTGCCACTGAACAAGTAAAATATTTTAAATGTTTATGGATGTAGTGCATGATTTCTATTACAGCATCAGTACCAAACTGAATAATGCATGGCCTAACTGTCAATGTTTTTATATTTTTTGACTTAAAGCTTCTAGTGTGAAAGAAATTACACATTTCACCTTGAAATTTTAAATTTGCTAATTATTGTAATTGTTTAACTTTAAATTAGAATTTGTTCCTTAAATATTTGTTCCATAGCTGTGTTTTGCAAAGCCGATTAACTTTTTACAGACTACGAGTCAAAACTTTTCTCTTACACGTAAGTTATAAAACACATTAAATTCGTTTGCAACAATTCAAACATTTTGACTGTCATCATTTACTCACACTCACTTTATTCCTTTATGACAAATCTTTCTTTCATCTGTCGAACACCAAAGGAGATGTTTAGCAAAATGTCCAAGCCGCTTTCAACTTTACAAAAGTGTAATTCCGTAATTTTGCTCTGAATCTCAGGTGAAAATTGACATTTTGACCCCCCTCTACAAAATAGTGGATTACTCAGTAAATATTCATCCATGACATTTAATATTTTGGCTTTCATCACAATACATGTTGATCTTTCTTCAGAAAAAATATTAGCAAAATCAAAAATTTGAGCCGGGGAAATTTCTGAAATTTGGTTGATTTGACACGGAATGACCCAATAAAGATGTATGGGTTGACAACCGTCAACCTCCAAAAATGACAAAAGCACACAATAACTGTATCATAAAAGTAGTTCATATGACTTAAGCACTATATTCTGAAGTCACACAATAGCTTTATGTGAGAAACAAACTGAAATTGTTTATTTACTAAAAATCATGCTTAAAAGCCATGGTCACCATTTAGTTTCATTCAGTGGAAAATCGCAGCTCGGACATTCTGATATAAAAACTATTACTGATATAAAATTGATAAGGGTTTCGAAAAGGCATATGGCAAACCATTCCTTTAAAACATATATGCAATAAGGTCAGTCGGTAAACTTTATTTTTTAATGCATTCTGGGCAGAGTAAAGGGGCAGACGGCCATCTTTGAGGAGATGATTGAAGATGAGGAAGGGCTGGTAGATGACAGACTCCCCACAACCAGTCAGGGTTTGTGTGCAGCCAGTGAGACAGAACGAGCCCTTAAAGCCATCCTGTCATTTGCCAAGGCCCGTCGTTTGGAGTCTGGCCTCATAGAGGAGGGAAATTCCTTCATGGAGCTCTTTGAGTCCTGGAAGAAAGAATATAAGGTTTGAGGTTATTTGCTCATTGGATGATGAATGATGCAGTGCTTGAATGTCTTCATCAAAATGTCTCGTGCTCTTTCAGCTGCTGCATGAGAACTGGATGTCACTGCGGGATCACGTGTCGGCCATAGATGAGCTGGGCATGGCCACCGAGAGGCTGCGTGTGCGGTTTCCTGATGAGCCCAAACCCAAAGTGCTTCATATCATAGAACCTCACGAGGTGATGATGACAGAAAGAGTCCCATCTGTCAGGCTATTTGTGATTTTTAGACTAAGAGAAGTAAGAACCATTATTTATTTATTTTTTTTACGTGTGAACAGGTGGAGCAGAACAGGATTACATGTGTATGTACAGCCACACACATATACATATACATGTACATATATATAAATACATTCAATATGTATATATTATTTCATTTCCATTTTGTATGTTGAAGTACTGAAATAACTCTAATTAAATAAAACTAAAACGTAATAAAAAACCTATATGCACTAGTCAATTTTGAGTTCATGGGTTATTTTGCTTCCATAACTTGTCTTCTATATTTTTTTTACGTGTGAACAGGTGGAGCAGAACAGGATAAAGCTGCTCAATGACAGGGCTGTGGCCAAATCACAACTGCAAAAAAAGCTTGGACAATTTCTGTCTCACAAACCTGGAGAAGGTAATACATGCTGTATTATGAGGGATAATATTCAAAAAATTTTACCAATTTTTTTGACTCTCTTTTTTTATTCCTAAGACTATTTACACAATATTTAGACCCAAGTCTTATCAATTTTACCCTCTCTTTGATCCTTAGAACTAAAGAAGTGGTTTTTTTGCTCCTGTACCTGCAAGGCAATATGCTACAGGCAAAACGTTTTACTTACTTTACGTTTAGTCATTTAGCAGACGCTTTTATCCAAAGCGA
>NW_015536630.1:302121-310961 GCF_001515605.1 Sinocyclocheilus anshuiensis | reverse complement strand
TATATATATATATATATATATTATTTCATTTCCATTTTGTATGTTGAAGTACTGAAATAACTCTAATTAAATAAAACTAAAACGTAATAAAAAACCTATAGTCAATTGTCAATTTTGAGTTCATGGGTTATTTTGCTTCCATAACTTGTCTTCTATCAAACTAGTGGACATCCAAAAACTAGTGGAAAGAAAACATCCAAAATACACATTTAAGTGTTTATTTGAATACAAAATTTATTTTTTCACTGAAATCCCCATTTCAGTAGCATTTACACTTAACTTTCCATGTTTATTCCTATCTATATTCTGATTTACAGAGATGTTTGTCCATGTGTCATCCGTGTGATTTATTTAACAGTTTATCTATTTGTGTCTGTAGATTTCAATTATGATACATATCTTTTAAAGACCATTTTCTCCTCCACAAAGTCAGAAATCTCCAGGTTTTTAAAGAGGAGTCAGTTATTATTTGCCTGGATTAAATAACATTTTATTCCTAAAAACATGGTGAAAATGTATTTTGTTCCGGCTGTTGATAGTATTTTCTGATTCACAGCGTGATAAAAAGAGATATCCAAAACCCTTTTTGTAAAAACCTGTCATAACTCTTTCAACAAAATTAAAAGAAATTTGAACTAAATTATGCATACTTAATTGGATAATGTATCATTGCCCAAAACTTGTAATATAAAACAATTGTCTTAATGTGCTGTAATTAATCAACCTGTGAAAGTATGGTGATATCGATCTTTTTTTTTTTACCCTATTCACTTGTAGTGTCTCACCTTAAAGATATGAACTGTTAAGCCGAACTGTTTGCATGTGAATTGAGTTACAACGTCTCTTTAGCTTCCACAAGTGTTTTGGGTAGATTGAAGATGGTATTTTGTGAGTGTGAGCATGTCTACTTAGTAGATGAAACTCTCAAAAAAACAAGAAAAATCCTGCTTTGCATGATATGTACCTATAAGACACTGTTTACATGTAGTAAAAATTTTAAGATGATTTTAGTATGTATAGATGAATGAAACTGTCGCATTTAATGTAGTAATTCATATATTGATCATTTCAGTCTCAGGATAAGTCCACTGGAGGGTTGAATCCAGAACCATGTCCCATCTGCGCTCGACCGCTGATTCAGGAGGTACAAAGGCAAATATGAATCTGTTAAGTGTATATATGTTAGTATATACTCTGAACGTGAATTGCATGTGTTTTTATTGTCAGTGGGCCGTACTGACCTGCAGACACTGTTTCTGTAACGAGTGCATCGCTATCATCGTTGAGCAGTACAGCGTCGGCAATCGACGGAGAGCCATAAAGTGCGCCATGTGCCGACAAACCACTTCACATTCAGAGATCTCGTATGTGTTCACCACTCAGAGCACCCACCAGGGGCAGGACATCCCTGTGAAGGTCAGAGACAATTCCTGCTTTATTTAAGCGTTTAATATGTATTTTACAATGTAGGTCAAATACAACTGTGCTGTGACCATGTGACCTTTTCAATCAGGTCAGATATGATTTGTAGCATCTCTGTAATCTCTTTCCCCTGTAGGGTAGCCACTCCACGAAGGGTCGAGGCTGTGGTTCGAGTCTTAAAGAAAATTCAGATGACCGACCCGGGAGCCAAGTCTCTCGTTTCCTCCACGGTAACACTCTCATTAGATGAGTTACTACATCAAACACTACATCAGACTACAGCTCTTAACCTCTGACCTTACATTTACGCCTCGCCTCTCAGTGGCAGGGCATCCTGGACATCATTGCGAAAGCCCTTTTTGACAACAACATGGAGTTTGCACAGATCAATGGAATTCACAAATTTCAGGTTTGTGTTGAATATAGCGACAGTGTACCATAACAAAATGTTGGTCTTATGAAGGATTTTTCCCACTTTCTTTTCTGTAATTACTTAAATATCTCATTGTAAAATGAGTAGATCCAACACCGAAATGAGCCATGTTTGCTAAATGTAATTAGTTCTGTTACCCAAAATGATTAATAAATGAGACACAAAACTCTAGAAATTAAATGTCTATTTTAAAAATCTTTGAAAATGTTTAAAATAAAACTTGTTTATTTATTTATATATAAATGAGACACAAAACATTTAATACATTTTTTTACTAATTGATGAGATACGCAAAACTGTGAAATATAAATGAATCAATTTTAAAACTGATCAAATCTGTGCTTTCTGTTATTTAGCCAATTGAGCAGAGTTAACAGCTGATGACAAGGATCTCAAAATCACCTAATTTTATACAATTAATTGGGCTGATTATAATATGCCATATAATATGTGAAATTATGATTGTTGCATTAATTTGTAGGAGAACCTGAGTGCTTTCAAATATAAGGAGAAGATCAACATCTTGCTGCTGCCACTGCACACAGGCTCAAATGGGCTTAACATCATTGAAGCGACACGTGCTGCTGGTCGAGCCCATCCTAAACCCTGCCCACGAGCTGCAGGCCATAGGAAGAGTGCACCGGATTGGCCAGACCAAGTAGGCATTAACCCAATCATATAACGTTCAACAAAACACATGCTGATAACATGAGTTGGTTCTGGCTTGCAACTTTTCTCTCATATCAGTTAAAATGGCACAAATTCAAATTATTATTTTTTGAATATTTCAAGGAATAGTTCACCTGAAAATGTACTTACCCTCAGGCCATCCAAGATTGTAGATGAGTTTGTTTCTTCATCTAAACATATTTGGAGAAATTTAGCATTCCATCACTTGCTCACCAATGGATCCTCTGTGGTGAATGGGTGCCGTCAGAATGAGAGTCCAAACAGCTGATAAAAACATCACAATAATCCACACCACTCCAGTCCATCAGTTAATGTCCTGTGAAGCAAGAAAGCTGCTTGTTTGTAAGAAACAAATCCATCATTAAGACATTTTAACTTTAAACCATAAGTCCATATAAGTCCATAATCCATAATAACGTTCCTCCAAGGAAAAATCTCACATCAAAACCCACTCGAATATTTGTGACCCTGGACCACAAAACCAGTCATAAGGGTCAATTTTCAAAGGGTCAAAGCTGAATAAATAAGCTTTCCATTGATGTATGGTTTATGATAGGGCAATATTTGGCAGAGATACAACTATTTGAAAATCTGGAATCTGAGGGTGCAAAAAAATCTAAATATTGAGAAAATCGCCTTTAAAGTTGTCCAAATGAAGTTCTTAGCAATGCATATTACTAATCAAAAATTAAGTTTTGATATATTTACAGTAGGAAATTTACAAAATATCTTCATGGAACATGATCTTTACTTAATGTCCTAATGATTTTTGGCATTAAAGAAAAATCAATAATTTTGACCCATTCAATGTTTGATTGATACAAATATACCCCAGCGACTTAAGACTGGTTTTGTGGTCCAGGGTCACATTTGTTTAAAACTGTTTTGGACTGTTTTCTATTGGAAGCAGTACTTGATCTGTGCATATTTTTCTCCTGATTCAGATGAGACAACTTTTTCCCTGGAGAGAGCAATATTATAAATAGAGTGGAGTCGTATTTTAGCTGGAAGCATTGGTTAAAAATAGTTAAAAATTATGGATTTGTTTATTGCAAACATGCAGCTTTTCACTTCACAAGATGTTCATTGATGGACCATGAGGCCTGAGAGATGTTATCAGTAAATAACATTATTCTTTTGATTTCTGCAGACCGACATTCGTTCATCGGTTTCTGATCAAGTCCACCATCGAGGAGCGGATGCAAGCAATGCTTAAAACAGCAGAAAAGAGGTGAGTCCTTGACACATAAAGAGGGTATTTAAAATAAATAGTCTTTAAAATCCAAATTAAACTAGTCCAGGTATGTTTCTCCCGCTATAACTAGCCTTGTACCAATTTACCGGTTTAAAAGGAAACTCATCACCACAGAAAAAAGAAAACTGCATTTGTCAAGCCACTTAATGTGATCTTTAAATAAATAGTAATTGTATACTCAAGTCTTCTGTAGATTTGCTTTGTTTACTGATAATGACCTTGACTAAACTTTCTCAAACCAACATCTTCTCCAGTTATAGTTCCACGTCCATGAAGCATTCGGAGGCCTCCGTGATTACAGTGGCAGATCTGGCCGAGCTGTTCACAGAGGACAGCGAGTCTCTTGAGTAAATGTCTCTCCAGACCTACCAGTCCAAAGGCCAGTAATGTGAACACTACACTAACACCAGCCAGGAGACGAGCCGTCCGCTGCTCTCCAGTTCTCCTATATGTTTGCTTTGCACATTCACCTTTCTATATGGTCTGTCCCATGGTGTAATTTATTCATGATACTCAATGTGAAAAAGAAATCACAGTTTGATGTACCATATATACAGTATCGGTCTTGTATCTCTGATTGTTTTCTAGATTGATTTATAGTGGGTGTAATTTTTATCAATGCCATGTTGTGCATAAACAAGTGATTTTTAATATGATTTTAATGAACCAAATTGAAATTAGAATGCATTTCTAATGATGTACAGTGCATTGGTTTTAACATTAGCACTCATGTATTTGTGATTGATCGATCAAACCTTTTATAAGAAACCCACAGTAATCACAGTCTGTCAGTCTGTGCTGTAAAGTCAATTAAAAAAAACACATCATGTGACATTTTATTGGAATTATGCCCTTGTCCTTGTTTATTTTTTAATCTAAATGCATTTTATGATGTTTAGGAAGGAAATTGCTTGAATTTACAGCACTGATCTCTGTCGGAGCGTCTTCCATTCAGACGCTCCTTTCAGTGGATTGTCTGTGCAAAGTTGTAGCAGACCATTTTGAGCATTTATCTGGTGCTATTTGCAAAACAAAAGACACATGATTCAGTGTCCGTAAAACTCATCCAATAAAGAGCACTTGTAAAAAGTAAAACCAGAAAGTAAAAGGAAAGAGACTTTCTTTGTCCTAGAATGGACAAGGGAAGATGAGGAAACTGAGCTCTTTCTGTCAAGCTGTACTAAAATGCATAATATCTTTCATGTCATGTTATGATAACCCAAATACAGTATTACATATGTTCTCAGACTCAAAATTGTCTTAATTGGAAAAAAAAAAAAAGAAGATTTTTCAACAGGAATTAACCAAAAATAAATGTTCCATTTACAAGAAGACATGCATTTTATTGTATATTTCCTTTGAATTGTGTGCAGTTTGCAATGTTAACATTTTCTTTTTCAGGGAAATGCTTAGCAGACTGATCATTTTATTGAAAATCCCCTGAAAATGCATTGATTGCAATGCCATCGCTTCACATTTTGGCATCTAACATTTGAAAACCTCCCTCACAAGGTTGAAAGACTGACCTCCTTCTCTGTCCAAACAGTCTTAAAGGCATCAACTCTATGGCTAAGGTGTGAACTGCCCTTGACTCACTGTGACGGGATTTCTTTTCAAACAAGTCGTTGGGGTTCCCGAAACAGTAAAGCGTTTGCCATGCCCTTTAAAAACCCATACAGACAAAAGAGTGAGATAAAACAAAGCACCGCCCCTGTACCTCCATTCCCTTTGCATGACAAACAAATTCCTTGTTGACCAACGCATTAAGAGGTGTAGAGCGCTGTCTGCTAAGTGGGTTGTCAGTAGTATTTTATATATCTAGTTGGTCGTTGTTACCTTGGACTTCCCACAACTTGTCCTATTCATGTGTGGAATCTCATTGTTGGTGTGGACATCATTCAAGCTGGTGTTCCAAAGCAACTGGAGGTTCCCACTTCATTAGAGCTGTGTTTCGGAGGGCTGGAGAGAGCGCAAGCACTACGTCTGGCTCTGACAGTTAGTCGAGGTGATAACCAAGAAGATTTGGCGGAAAGGACTGAAGACGGAACTACATTTCAGGAGAGAAGAAGCCAGAAAGGCTTTAAGGATGACACCTGCTACACTGGCACTGACATGGACTTTGCTCTCAATATGGACAGTAACTTCTGCTGTGCAGATGGAAGAAGGTGGTAAGTCTGATTAAACACATGCAAAGAGAAATATTCAAGTGCATTACTTTATTGTTACATGCATATAAACCAGTTTGAATTTGTGATGTACATGTTGGCAAATTTATTAAAATAAACCTAAAATGAGCTTTTAAATGCACTAATGTCTTCCATGCATTTTGAACACTAAAGCATGTACCATCCAATCTTAAAATATGATTATATGCTAAATTAATACTTAAACATTCTTCCTCTCTACTTTCATCTAGATCTCAATGAGACAGTCATTTGCACCAACGATCAGATGCAAGTTATCATTCCCAGTGTGTTTTTTCTGAACAAGGAGCCACCGGTTTACGTATGTTTATTCCATTTATTTCACAAACAATTAAATAAATTGCAACGCTTGAACTTTTTGTTGCCATTTTTTTTTGCTGATCTCCGTTCAGGTTTGGGATTTGCACTTGAACGATCCTGACTGTCGAGGTGTTGAGGTTGGGAACGACTATGTCTTCAGCATCAAGACCAACCTAACGGACTGCGGCACCATTATGGTAATCCTCATTAGCATTGTCAGGCCATTGTGTGTAATCATAAAACCGCTTTAGATGATCACAAGGACTGGAGAGTGTCCTCCAGCCGCTTACAAATTGGTGTCAGGACATTAAAGACTTTTAAAAAGCTTGTAAACACTTGTTGCATGAAGGCAAACTACAAATTGGGCCTCTTTGGCTGTTAAACGTAAAAATACAATCAGTAAATTTCCCTATTTTACAATCCTTTCATTGGTTGAAAGGTGACCACGTGCTTTGTTTATGGAATAAGCAAACCTTCTAAAAATATAACAAATAAAATATTAGACGTCTCTAGCATACTCATAATTATGTGCATTGTAATACGTGGCAACCATGAGGCTTAGATATCCTTTTAAGGAACACTTGTATTTATTTAATTATTTTTCAATGCACATCGTTGTTTGTTTCCCTCCAAACTGGCTGGCTAGTCCTTTTTCAGAGCTCGGAGGGGAGGGCAAACAGCCATGCGGCTCTAAATTATCCTGATTTATATGGAAATGATTACTGTGTTTTCAGCCGTGGTGAATAGGCCGACCATAATTCAGTGTCGTACTTTATAGTCCTTCTTTTATTCTGCCCTACAGCCAGCCTCAAACAGCGCTACCGCAACCCAGAGGACAAGCGTCACTCTGGCACGGCATAAATCTGTACTTGAGACCACGAGTATCGTTGAGAGCCTCTCTCAGGACTCAGCAGACTATTTCTTGTAAAGCCAGCAAAAGGTTAACGCAGCTTAGAGAGGAGACGAATTCCATCCTTCTCCCCCTTTAGAAATTTTACAAGCTTTTTTTCATACTTGCTGGTTAAAGTAGGGTGTCTTTGGATTAGAAAAATAAAATCCTTGGTTGTAGAAATCAGCTGCTTTTGAGAATTACATCTAGAGAGGCAGTTTTCTGTCCCTTGTACATGCAGGATTTATTTAAACTGAAAAATGTGAGGCAAATAGCACTAACATTTGGTCAAGAAGATGCTTGTTCACTGAATCAGGAGGTGTGCTTGTAATGGTCGGGGAAATAAAAGAGCAATAAAGTTTGTTTTACCGGATGTGGTAGGGGACAGTTTAGCCCCTTCAATAACATGTTGTTTCCTAATGTTGACCTTTAACTTCTTTGGCCTATGAATGTCACTCAGACATTATTAAACTCGATGATTATTATGCAAAAGTGAAGTTAGGCAAAACAAAATATATCAAAAGTCTTTCAATGTAAACTGGAAAAGGAACATTCATCAAGATAAATTATGAGTTTTAGCTAGCCTAGCCTGTAAGTTTACAACCGTTTGAAGGATATTTGATGTCTGAAAGTTAATTAGCTCATGTGTAATTTGAATACTTAGAGAGTTTGAAGAAAATTGTGAAGTTTGAAGCTTATTTAAACTCTGATATACTCATTATGATATGCATTGTGATAGATAGATAGATAGATAGATAGATAGATAGATAGATAGATAGATAGATTCTTATTTACTCAATAATTGAAAGTGTTTTATTTTTAATTTCTGTTTCATGTTTTCCCCAGGCATCAGATGATACTCATATCATGTTCACCAACACGATCCGTAACAATGAAACCGATATCATCACCAGAAGCTACATCAACATCACATTTGGGTGTCGATACCCCATAAACTACATGGTTCAGCAGCAAAACGGGGAGAATCTGATCAGAGTGGATGTGAGGTGAGCTTCTGCTAGTCATGACATCACCAGTTAATTAAGTCTGCAACTCTTTTTGGTTCAAAGCTCAGTCTGTCTGGGACTGCAGCACTCCATATGTTGTAATGGCTTTAATTATCACAATTTTTCCAAGCTTAAAAAAGGCCGAGCCCCTCACTAATTGTTTGTTTGTATGCAAACACAATAAAGGAAGCTAATGGTAACAAAAGACGGCCCTGGGGTCCAACTCAAGAGTTTCATTCAATATTCATTGAGCAAACCTTTCAGCCTCTTCAATGAGCCTTTTAACATTCTCTGCCCCGCAGGACAATCACTCTGAACACGGAGGATGGAAATTTCTCGGTCTCCATGCTGCTGTATAAAGACGAAGAGTTTCAGGATAAATGGACCACTGTTCCTTCTCTCACACTTGAGGACAACATCTATGTCAAAGTTTACATGGTATGTGTTCAGCTGAATAGATGACATTACTCATTGCAAGCTACTGAGGGCTTTCATGAAAGCTGCCATGCATTTTCTTTATGCTGCAGTTGAGAGCTGTTTGGCTCTTTGTTTTCAGATGAACAGAACATTCTATCTATCTATCTATCTATCTATCTATCTATCTATCTATCTGTCTATCTGTCTGTCTGTCTGTCTGTCT
>NW_015536630.1:289933-301771 GCF_001515605.1 Sinocyclocheilus anshuiensis | reverse complement strand
CTATCTATCTATCTATCTATCTATCTATCTCTGTCTGTCTGTCTGTCTGTCTGTCTGTCGTTTGATGTTCTATCGGTCTATCATCTATCTATCTATCTATCGTTTGTTCATTTGTTCGTTCGATGTTCTATATCTATCTATCTATCTATCTATCTATCTATCTATCTATCTATCTGTCTGTCTGTCTGTCTGTGTCGTTTGATGTTCTATCTATCTATCTCTATCTATCTATCGTTTGTTCATTCGTTCGTTCGATGTTCTATATCTATCTATCTGTCTATCTATCTATCTATCTGTCTGTCTGTCTGTCTGTCTGTCGTTTGATGTTCTATCTATCTATCTATCTATCTATCTATCTATCTATCTATCTATCTATCTATCTATCTATCTATCTATCTATCTATCTATCTATCTATCTATCTATCGTTTGTTCATTCATTCGTTCGATGTTCTATATCTATCTATCTCTGTCTGTCTGTTGTTTGATGTTCTATCTATCTATCTATCTATCTATCTATCTATCTATCTATCGTTTGTTCATTCGTTCGTTCAATGTTCTATATCTCTATCGTTCGTTTGTTCGATGTTCTATATCTATCTATCTATCTATCTATCTATCTATCTATCTATCTATCGTTCGTTCGATGGTCTATATCTATCTATCTGTCTATCTATCTATCTATCTATCTATCTGTCTGTCTGTCTGTCTGTCTGTCGTTTGATGTTCTATCTATCTATCTATCATTTGTTAATTCGTTCGTTCGATGTTCTATATCTATCTATCTATCTATCTATCTATCATTTGTTCATTCGTTCATTCAATGTTCTATATCTATCTATCTATCTATCGTTCGTTCGTTCGTTCGTTCGATGTTCTATATCTATCTATCTATCTATCTATCTATCATTTGTTCATTCGTTCGTTCGATGTTCTATATCTATCTATCTATCTATCGTTCGTTCGTTCGTTCAGTGTTCTATATCTATCTATCTATCTATCGTTCGTTCGTTCGTTCGTTCGTTTGTTCGATGGTCTATATCTAACTATCGTTCGTTCTTTCGATGTTCTATATCTATCTATCTATCTATCTATTGTTCGTTCGTTCGTTCGATGGTCTATATCTAACTATCATTTGTTCGTTCGATGTTGTATATCTATCTATCTGTCTATCTGTCTGTCTGTCTATGTATATATGTCTAATATTTCTTTTAGAAAATACTATTTCTACACAAAACGATGAATGTAGGAAAGATTTCATGTACATAAATCCCACAAATTACTTTGAATCACAAATTAAACATGCCAGTCAAAATGTTATCCTATAATTTGTGGAATGTACTAAAAATGTACCATATTTTTCTTGTAAGATGCTGACACATATTCTGTATATCTGCATATGAGCAATAATTATTTTCTAATGGAGTCACTTCTTTAAATGTGCTTATGAAGCTTTCTGGAATTTCATCCTACAGATTCCAGCGAATCTTCTTCTGAGAGTGGAGAGATGTTGGGCCACACCAACCAATGACCCTTACAGCAACATTCAGTATACCTTCATCAGGGACAGGTCTGGGACATAGGTTTTAGCCTTTGCCTATCAAGCATTTAATTTTAGTGATTTAAAAACTTATTTTGTTTATTAACTCCCTTCTATTGTCCTCTGTGTAAATGCCCTCCTTCACAGCTTCATTAGTCTTTTGCTCAGGTTTTAAATGCTTAATTCAGTCATAATTATAACCAGAGGTGTGAAAGGATGTTGTTGAGATCATCATGTGACGACCATCAGCAGCGTATGTTTCATTTTTAGAGCTGTGCTTGTCCTTGACTACCCAAAGAGATTCTCCACCAGGAAAAAAACTATGAAGCGTGTAGTTTCTGTGAAGAATAGAGAAAACCGATCCAACATAATTATCATTCCCTTGAGTACAAATATCACGCTGACTAACATTTCTCTTCACATCAGCTGTCCAGTGTTGTGGAATGACCAGACACTGGCTGTGATGAAGAATGGTCAAGGACCAGAAGCTCTGTTCAGGATACAAATGTTCAAGTTTGTTGGCAGCTCCTACACAGATGTTTTCCTGCACTGCAAAGTCCAGATCTGTCATAACACAGGAGGAGTGTGCCAGCCTGTGAGTTCCCAAGTCATCAAGGCTGCATTGGTTTGTTTAAATAAAAACACAGTAAAAACAGTAATATCGTGAAATATTATTACAATTTAAAAAAACTGTTTTCTATTTTAATATATTCCAAAATGAAATGTATTCCTGTGATGCTAAGCTGAATGTTCAGCATCATTACTCCAGTCTTCAGTGGCACATGATCCTTCAGAAATCATTCTAATATGCTGATTTGTTGCTTCAAATTAAAAACAGTTTTGCTGTTTATTATTTTTGTGGAAACAATTTAGGTAACAATGTAAAATTGTGCTAACAATGAAAAAATCTTTACCGTCACTTTTGATCAATTTAATGCATCCTTGCTGAATAGAAGTATAATCTTACTGACCTCAGACTTTTGAACAGTAGTTTACCTAATGCTTAGCCAACACCCTGTCTGTCAGAGTCAACAATTGGTCTAAAATACTATAAAAGTACTCTGTATGAATTCTAAAGTCCTAAAAGTTTGAAATCCCTTTTGAGTTTGCATTTGAACAATTCTGCTAAACATCTCCTTTTATAATTCCATGTACAAGAAACATGCCAATTTTTAACAATAGGTGGGTGAATAAATAATGACGATTTTATTGTTTTGGTGAACTTTTCCTTTAAGAATGTTGTTGAGAAACATTGTTTGCATCATAGTAACTTTAAACACTTGGTGCATCACAGAACTGCTCTTCTGAAGATGCATCAGTACGGACACGCAGGGATGTTGCATCATCTCACACTGTCTCGTATGGACCAATCAGAAGGCTCAAAACTGACATGGAGAATGCTAGTCCAAGTAAGTCTTAGAAACGCTTGTGTCTTTATTAGAGTCACCATACTCGCCAGATGTGCTCAAATTATTTGAACATCCCCAGATTCAGATTTGCCCCCTGTGGAAACCTTTGTATTGGGTGGTCTGCTGTTCATCCTGATTGTCATCACAGGAGTTTTTGGGAAACTCTGGCTCCAGAGCAGGAACTCGTATCCGACCCAAGAGTCCCAGCTCACTCTCTCCAACATCCACCATATCTCAGAGGTGGCCAGCTAACCTGGGATCTCATATACACACAGTGTTTTGTGAAATATGTTCAGTTTGAAAGTTTTGTCTGCTAACCTATAGTGCATTTTATACAGGTGCATCTCAATAAATTATTGAATTTATTTAATACACGAGTTTCACAATTTGAGTTGAATTACTGAAATAAATGAACTTTTCCACGACATTCTAATTTATTGAGATGCACCTGTAATAGTTGTTCTTTTTGTCTTTTATTGTGAAATAAATAAAAATGCTTTTTGATTTCCTAACAGCTTACTTAATATACTGTTCAAAATGAGTTAATAAGCCACTTTGTGGTTGTGAAGAGTGCAGCTGAACATGCTCATAGTTAATGTGATGATCTACACCTTATTAGAACACCTGTTTGAACTTCATACAGTACATCTAAAAAAACGAAGAACAGTATAAAGTCAGTGAAGAAAATCTCTAGATCTAGGTTTGATATTTTTTAAGCATTTTAATGTATGACTTAAGTTTACAAATAACCTCAATTTTTCGGGGGTCATTGTACAACATTATGTTGGTCTATCTGACCATAGTTCTTGCTTCGAAACCAAAGGGTACATTTGTATAACAATTAATATCAAGTTTTAAACATGCATCCTCATTACCATTGGTAGGTTAACCATCTTCATTAGTTAGATCAATGTAATGGTTTCAATGAAGCACACAATGGTATTTGTTATGAAAAATAGTACCCTGAACACATACCATAGTTGCATGAATGAATGATTAGGACAGGTTTTAAAATGTCTCCCTAACATTTAACAATAACAACACATAAAGAGCATAAACGAAAAGAATGTGTTATTTTCCAAATGTACTGAAAAATCATAATGTCTTAAATATACTTATATCAACAGGTTTCCATGAGGATTAGACTAAAGGTAAAGTAAATAAATATTATTTCAAATATGGATAAAAAAAACATTGTGACTGTGAGAATTGTACAACAGAGAAAAATAAAAAGACATATTGGTAACGTTAATGGTATCATATACCGTGTATTCTGATATCAGACTCGCATATGATGCCATTTAAACGGCACTAAAATACTGAAAATAATAATATGGTAATACCCAAACAGCATGTTATTATCGTGTGTGTGTGTGTGTGTGTGTGTGTGTGTGTGTTTAGTCTCCGCCCAATGGGCCTGTGTTCAGTGTATCAGTGAAACACAGATTTCAACAGAAACACAGACAGCAGTGAAAACAACATCACTGTCATTATACTCTATTAAATATTATATTTTTTTTATTAAATAAATACTTCGCTGTCCTCATTAAACTACTGAAGATTCGTCACAGATCAACGGTAAGACACTTTAATGTCTGTTTACGTTGAGTAGTTTCCTGACCGGCTCCAACTGAATAACAGACCGGTCTTTGTTAAAATAGCAAAATACTTATTTTTCCCTCATACTAGCATTATAACTGTTCGTCGGTATACAACGTTTATTCATTGCGTTGGTGTTGTTTTCATTTAATCCTGCAGTTCGCGGCTAACCAGCTAATGCTAAAGGCTTCGTGTTTGTCAGTTTAACGAATTAAAACATTTACCCGTCATAATGCAAACATAAAGATGTTTAAGGATAGCTCAGTGGCGTTAAATAGTTCATGTTTGATTTATAGGAGATCATGACACTGCCAGGTTCATGTTGTCAGTCGTTTTAACGTTACTCCAGTCTAGAACAACAAAAGCTGCATCAGGTTTCACGAGTTTGACTGGATTGAGTTCAGTGCATCTGCAAAATATGATTGCCATCATGTCATATTTGGGAAACATTTCACGTTAGAATCAGATCATATTAAGGACCATTTTAAGTTTGGGATTATTGGGATCATCGTGTGTATGACCATGGCTATGTCTCGTTTAGGATGATGCATTTTGTGGTCATGTCATTAAATGAACATTAGGATCAGTGTTGCCAAACCCCTCCCTCAGAAAATCTCTAGAACCACCCTCAAAAGGGTCAATTTTTCACAAAAAGTGGCCAAATATGAAAACAAAATAAATACAGGTAAATTTGGTAAAGGAAAGTAAATATATATATAACGTTATATATATACTTTACAAATGATGAAAGTATAAAAAATATAACAAAAAATTCTGAAGTGAAATTAGGAAATGCTTGTGATCTGCAAGCACATCAAACATGATGGAAATGATGGAAAGACACAAAAGACACATAATGTTGGGCATTTGTTTTATGTGTCACCAAAGTGCATCCCTGTCCTGCTCAAATACAACAGATAAGAGATATTATGATTCTCCAAAAACAAAAACTTTATTCATACAAACTTATTTCAGTCAACACACTCAAAATACTGCATCCCAGTACACATGACACGATGATCTGGTTGACATGACTGTGCATGAATTGTGGTATAACTTTTGTGTCCGTGGTTAAAACAAGATGTTCATTTTTTCTCCGCCATCTTAATGAAATTGTGGTGTGCGTCATGGCAGGCGTGGCGTACTGGTGTGTTCTGCGCAGACCATTGGCATGATTGAGAGCAAACGTGAGAGGTCATGGGCCTACGGCAGGGTGTGGCCAGGTAAAAAATAAAAAATCTCCAAAAAAATAGCTAGTTTTATTTAAATATAGCTAAAATAGCTCTTTGTCACAAAAAATTTTAAAAAGTTGCAGCTACAATGAGAAAGTAGCTAAATTTGGCGACAAAATCCCCAAATTGGCAACACTGATTAGGATCCACAAGTTATAGACCCTTGATGACTCAGAGATAATTAACTCAGCTGTCAGTTATCAATTATGGCATATGAGCAACTGTAATTAATTATTTAAAAAAAAATTTCAAATTAAAAAATAATCCGATTTAACTATTTAATGACCTGTTTTGTCCATAATATTTAGCTTATACTGTAACTGACATATACCTTAAGCATAAACAGTGTAGACTGGCGTGAATAATACAATTTGGAATATTTTAAATAACAACATTCAGGTTTTAAAAATATTTATTTTTTCTCCACTTTGGTTGTGATAAAGTCCTTTTTCATTCTCTTGTTTCATGGAATGCATCCCATTTGAAAATTAAATTAAGATTAAAATTTATTATTATGTAGCAGTTATACATTTGTCATATTTCCTTAAGTTTATACAGTGAAGTGTTTCATTTAAGCATTAGACTCTGTTGTTGTTTGTTTGTTGGAAAACTGTAGGAAGACATTAGCTCATTACCAACAGGTCAGCGTACCTGTTGTTAAAAAGTTTGGTATATTTACTTTTGGTATATTACTTAATACATGTTTACTTAGCAATTTTTGTTTTTTGATTGCTGTAAATGAACCTATTAGAATTCCAACTGGATTGCATTTTATTTTGTGATTTGCTGGACTGATAAGCTGACCTTTATGTTCCATGAAAGCACACAATAAAGTGCAATCAAATAAGCATCATACATTTACAGAACTAAGAATAAACAAAAATGGCTAATGATAGTCAATTGTGCAAGCTCTGAACCATAAGTTCTTGCACAAAAATGTAACCTACCTATGTACTGCCACAAATCTGAGCCCCTCTAAGACTGGAATCCTGAAGTCATGTCATGTTTGGGGTCATACTGACATGCTGTAAGTGTGCTGTCTGTTGTAAGTCCTTATGAGTGATTGCTTGTGCAACTGTATTCCATATTGCACATGAGCACTAGATACCAAACACCTAAGTATTCAGAAAACATCCTCAGATGTGTTTTGCTGTTTCAAAAGAAGCCATCACAAGACACTGTGGCAGGCTGACACGCCGGCATTGTACACAAACGTTTCGCAATGTTTATGCCCAGCTGGTATTACGAGGGCTATGTTGAAAGTCAGCTTAATAATTCAAAGCTTACACCACAGCATGACAACCCCCCCTCAACTGACTCAGACGGTTTGTATTTAGGTCATGCCGGCTGAGTCTAGCTGCACATGTCCAGCCAAACCCTGTCATGCTGGAGAGAGAGATGTTTCTTGAATGACATTGCAAGATCCTTGTGGAAGTGTTTCTTTTGAGTGGAAGCCATGACTGATTCCTGAAACATATGATTCAGAAACAAGGGGTCATGTTCCTTCTCCGTCCTCGAAGAACCGGCATGACTGTGCAACTTTAGGAGAGTTGTGAAATGGCAGTGCAATGGTTTAGTAATTTGGTAAACATACTGCGAGAGAGCAACGGGGTTTGATTTACACTTATCCCTTTTAAAAAACGGGGGGACTTTCCCCATGAATGGCATACATATATTTTAAGCCATGTGGTGTTGATCACAAAGACACCCCACGTGTGTGTCCAAAATAAGATCAGGTCTAACGATCTCTTTTCTTTTCTTCCATAGTGTTTGGTGTAGCGTCTTTTGAGTTAAGCGACTCACTAATATTTGCAATGGAGGAGCTTCATATCCATTGCCTGAAATGTGTCAACCGCCGATGTATGATAAGACCAGAGCCTAGCATTTCCTGTGACCTCATGGGTTGCCCTCTTGTATGTGGGGCGGTTTTCCACTCATGCAAACTGAATGAGCACCGCTTGCTGTGTCCATACGAAAGAGTCCCGTGTCTGAACCATGGATTCGGATGTCCATTCACCCTAGCCAGGGTCAAAATAGCACAGCACCTTGAAACGTGCCCAGCCAGCGTTGTGTGTTGCACTATGGAATGGAATCGATGGCCAGTGAGTTATGCAGATCGTAAGTCCTACGATAACTTGAGTAAGGATGTTTGTGACGTGGAGCAGCTCGACATGGCTTTGGCCCTCCAGGATCAGCGAATGTTGCTGGAGTCGCTTAAAGTAGCGACCACTGTGACAAACGCTCTGGAGGAGCAAAATCAGGACAATTCCAGCCCTCAGGATTCAGACCCGGAAAATGAATTAATTGAAACAGACGAGGAACCGTATGGTGGACCTTACACAATTTCAGTGAAAAACAGTAGAAGCTTTGCTGCCACTTTGGACGTTCTCCGTAGTGCAAAAAATATGGACTTGATTGTGGAGAATCCTGATGGTGAGGAACAGAATGGAGGTTGCAACAGTGTTAGGAATGGCGATGGGGACTTTAGCAATGACACAAAGGAAAGTGACACTGATTCGGATTCAGATCTGGGAGCGGTAGGTGGTGCTGACTGTCCTTTTCCAGTAGACCCTGAAGACGAAAGAGATGATTGGCTGGAGAACAGTGGATGTGGTGAATCTTCTGAAGAAGAAGGCGAAATGAATGGTGGGATAGAACTCAGTGGACTTCATAATGAAGGGAACACTGACAGCCAGGTTAGACTTGAAAGGGTCAATGCCTCTTCAAACGTAAGGCAGGTTTTACCTGATCATTCCATACCTGTTCTAGCACAGGAGCCTGAAATGGCCCACTTGCCCCAACTACCTCTTCCTTTGCCCATCCCTGTGCCTAACCTGATGCACAACAATGTTCTGCACGATTTGCCTTTTAGAATTGAGGACCGATGGCTGGAGCGCAAGTTGGAGAATCTCCAGGTACTCAGGGGAATGAACTTGTTTACTATCAATGGGCGAAGGACTCTGTTTTCCGACCCCTATTTATTCAAAGCCAAGATGGAGGACAAGGCAGTGGACACGTCGGACCTTGAGGTGGCAGATGATCCGATGGGTCTTCATGGCATTGACCTCATCACCGCTGCTTTGCTCTTTTGTTTGGGAGACTCACCTGGAGGTAGGGGCATCTCAGACAGTCGCTTTGTAGATGGGTATCGAATTGACTTTGGCACGCAAACCTTCTCCCTCCCTTCTGCCATACTGGCAACCAGCACCATGGTAGGTGACATTGGCTCAGCATCTGCCTGTGACCACGCCAGTCCGCAACTCTCCAACCCCAGTCCATTTCACACCCTCAGATTAGACCTTGTTCTGGAGTGTGTGGCACGTTATCAGACCAAACAGCGTTCGATGTTCACCTTCGTATGCGGACAGCTGTTTCGCAGGGATGAGTTCTCCTCCCATTTTAAGAACGTCCATGGTGACATACATGCTGGCCTTAATGGTTGGATGGAGCAAAGGTGCCCATTGGCGTACTATGGATGCACCTACTCACAAAGAAGGTTCTGCCCTTCGGTACAAGGATTCAGAATCATCCATGACCGACACCTGAGCTCCTTTGGGGTGCAACCTGGGTTAGCAGCTTATCCCGATGAGCCTCTATCCAGAACTGACACCTGTCAGTTCAGGTCCCACTGTGACCACCTTAGTGACCTGCCCTTTGAGTTACTCCAGCACATTGCGAGCTTCTTGGATGGCTTTAGCCTGTGCCAACTCTCCAGGGTGTCTCGCACTATGAGGGACGTGTGTGCCAGTCTTCTTCAATCCCGTGGCATGGTGGTCCTGCTCTGGGAGAAGACAAAGCGAGCTGATGGAACCTCATCCTGGCAGATAAAAGACAAGGTAATCAAAGAGTATTCACCTTGTTGTCTTGAAGCACCAAGCATAAAAAGCAATTTTTCACAGTCTAATCTTGCTGATGTTTTTCATTTTAGGTGTGGCGGTTCAGTACGGCGTTTGACACTGTGAATGAGTGGAAGTTTGCCAACATTTCCAGCATGGCCGACCACCTCAAGACTTGCAAGTTTAACACCATAGCACGGAGAGAAGAGGCTGTCCCACTTCCATGTATGAGTTTCACAAGAGAACTTACAAAAGAGGGACGCTCTCTACGTTCAGTGCTTAAACCAGTGATATAGACCAGTGGTTCCCAACTGCATAGGTTAACACAGCGGTTCCCAACCCTGGTCCTGAAGGCACCCCAACACTGCACATTTTGCATGTCTCCTTTCTCTGACACACCAGTTTCAGGTCTTGGAGTCTCTACTAATGAGCTGATGACCTGAATCAGGTGTGTTTGATTAAGGAGACATGCAAAACGTGCAGTGTTGGGGTGCCTCCAGGACCAGGGTTGGGAACCACTGATATAGACTGTAGTCATAATTCAGATGAGGATTTCATTTTATAATACAACATGCCTTATGTGTTTAGGTGAACCGTGGGATTTGTTTGGAGACATAATCATTAAAATAAGAGCCTCAACTTAAACCACTTTTGGAAGAGATGTTTTTTATTAAACAATATCTTCCTGCTGTAGTGATGATGGTTGTGCTGTCTTGCACTTTTGATACAGTATATTCAGTCTTTTTTTTACAAATTCATTGGTTTTGTTGAGATATGTAGCTTCAAACCAGAAACACTGAATTGTTAAATGGTGATGACCAAACGGAAAACCATTGTCTTAATTTTTGTAATGCAGGAATACACAATCCAATTATTTTATCATATAGATCAGTGGTCCTCAACTGGTTTTATTTTTGGACCCAAAGTTACATTGAACATGAAATGGTGACCATATACAATACTGGACGTAACCTGTCTTTACTGTTCCCTTGGTCATTTATTTTTAACCATACATAGTTGTCCTTGAGGATGATGTCAAGCAAATTGTCCATTTTGGCATTTCATTCAGTACATGAATTTGCTCCAAAATACACAGCTTGATTAGACAATGTGCAAAAGATATAGAAACTGTTTTCTCTTTATAAGTCCATTTATTTTACTATCCTACTTATTCATGGCTATATGGTTCATTTCATTTGATCATTTGCTTTTTTTTTTTTTTGGCCTGCTGTTGCAGAACAGACCTGCAAACCATCAATTGAGAACCACTGATGTAGACTTTAATCACCTGATTTCTCTCTCATTTAAGTCTATAAATGACAGTCTTAGATATTTTTCTTCTATCAGTTTGTCAGAACGAACACATAACAGTTATTTCTCTGAGAAGCATTTATAGTATCCCGTTTTAGCTGTATACAACATATACTACTTGATACTGTCACACACAACACTTCCAGTGGTCATCCTGAAATGTAAATGTACTTTATCTATTTTGAATTATTACTTTTTACAATCTTCCTGATTATGAGTCACTGCGCAAAACCTGCAGGACAGGAACAAGACTGCAGTTGTAGCCTGTTTTTGGTTGCACATGGTACATGTGCAGATGTACTTCTCTGTCTCTCGGGTTTAACATCAAGCATATGCCATTATAGACAGTTTATCTGTGAGGAACTTGACGTGAGCTTGTGATTCTCTTCTACTTTTATTTGTTGATGGTTTCAAAGTCAAGTTTACAGTTCCTAAAAAGTTAAGTTTTACTGTAACTCTTTTCAGGTGTGCAGTTACAATGTTTCAGATTGCTAACATTCTGAAATGTTGCAATATTTTCATCTGGAAAGAAAACAATTCTCTCGACCTTTGTTTAAGGGATTAGATGTGTGATACGTTTTACTGTATGTGCTTTCTGTGACTTTTGAGTATGACAGTCCTTACATTTGTGTTGAGTGATGACAATAGAGCAATATTCTGAAACATTTGAGTTTCTGAATAATCTAATTCTAGCATCTTTGAAAACTGAAGAGTCATAAAATGCTTATTTTTAAAGAATTTATCAGAGTTGACATCAGTCGATGTGCAATGTGTTATAATGTCTTTGTTTGAGTGATTTTTTCCCCAAAGGAACAAAATGCATTTATATATTGCATAAAGCCTTTTTTCTTTTTTTGAACAATTGTGATGTTTGAATTTATTTAAATATATTTACTCTAGGTCTTCCAGCCAT
>NW_015536630.1:253164-289746 GCF_001515605.1 Sinocyclocheilus anshuiensis | reverse complement strand
TAGGTTAGATTATTTACTGTGTGGTTTCCATTGTTTTTTTAAAGGAAGTGTACAGTTAATTTACTCCCCAAACCCTGACATTTTTGTAATACAGTTTTCATATTTGCGATTTCATATGACCTCATGCATGTTAGTTCTCAAACCCCTTTTTCTATTGTAAATAATCAAAACGTTTGTCCATCTAGGTTAACTAACCTAAACAGTTGTTTCACATCAACAGTTGTATAATTATTTGCATTTATATATATATATATATATATATATTATTTAATAAAGTGTGAGAAATCCAGGTTGCCAATGTGCCGTTTTATTAGGCTCCAGATATGCAGCCAACCAAGTGTCAAATATATAAAATGAATGTCCCCACTGGATGCAACGAATGCCTCGTTTATAATGGTTTTTCATGTTTTTGAATCATGGCTCCAGCCGGACAGGGCATCGTCACAATATGGTAAGGGGCGTAACATTTCCGTCACACGCTTGAGGTATTCGGCCAATCACAACGCACTGGATAGCTGGCCAATCAGAGCACACCTCGCTTTTCAGACCGATGAACTTTGTAAAAATCGACGCGTTTCAAAAAGGCGGGGCATAGAGGAGAAACAATAATGTACAGTATGTGGAAAATAATGTGTTTTTTGAACCTTAAACCGCATAAACACATTTCATTACACCAAATACACAAAATAATGTTCTTTTTAGCAACATCATATTACCCCTTTAAGCAAAGCGGGCAGAGAAATTAATTTGCCTGTGTGACATCATGTAATGGGTGGATAATGTTTTGCTTCACTAATTACTTGGTAGTTTTTTAAGCATTTGCATATACATTTATCACTTGAAGTGCATGATGTGGCTTTGATTTTACAGAATATATTTTATAATAACATCACTCTATTTTTATGCTTGTAAAGTGTTTTACCTCCAGGTGGTGCTGCTGTTTTCAGAATCAGAATATGCTAATCAAAAAAGCAGGTCTTTTGCACGGTCCATTTCCTGAGAGATACAACTTTGTTAATAAAACAATGAATTTGCTTCCTAAGAACAGTGTTTAATGTTCATTAAAGTTGGGTTTGGCTTTTGAGTAGCCTATATATCACCATTTATGAGGCCATACTTGTGTAAACAAATACTTCTCAGTATAATTTCGCCTCTGCGCCGAAACATACACATATAGACGGTGAAAAGCCAAGATAAATGTCCTGAATGGATCCAGGGCTGAGGGGCTGGACTGTGGTCAGGTGGGCTCATCTGCTTCAGTAACCTTAATGGAAATTGGCTTTTACAGCAGAGTTCTCAGAGAGGTTTAGACAGACAAATAATACACCCAGAACCATCACCACATTTCTTAAGCTAAACAAAGAAACACAGCTTTCTGGAGCAATAATGTTCTTCAATAAATGATGCATGCCTTCATAATAACTATCTTTACAGAGACTATGGATATATCCTTAATCCTTAAGGAGGTGCGTGTTTTTAGCAACAAATATTGTCTGCTCTGCATTGTAATTAGTATTATGTAATACCATAATTACCAATTACATAATGAATGAAGGGTTCCTTAAACCATTACCCCATTAAACAGCCATTAGAGAAAAGTTTCCATCATCTCCTAAAACAAATGAGAACATTTAATGTAATCTTTAGAGATGTGGGCGGCTTTAATAACATCCTGGTTAAAGAAACAGACACTTTTCAGTTTGCAACATTGTAACTGGAAGGAAAACAACAACAACAGGAAAACATCAGTGTAGCCCAGACAATAATCAGACAAGAGATTAAAATGGCATCCTGTTCAAAACATCCTTAATTAATCACGCATTATTGATATTCAGTTGAGTCTGAGACTGATTATTAATTAAATGATGCCTAAACATGGCTTTTAAAATTCATTATCAAAATTTGATTGAAAATACAACAGAAACATCTGAGACAAAATATATATTTATTACAATGCAGCTTTTCCAGTCAAATCCAAAGAAGTTTAATGGTGACACAGAAGCTTTTCAACAACAGCAGCAATGCTAAGGTAATTAACAATATAATTTTAAGGATTTGCTGAGACACCGAAACACACAATGTAGTGTCATATGTACGATGCACACAGCAAACATATGTATGAAACACATTTTGGAATAAAGATGGAGGAGACATGTATTACATGTTCAATCTCAATGGAATCAGAAAAGAAGCACTGCATTTCACTTCACAAGATGATAATTGATGGACAGGTGTGGATTATTGTGATGTTTTTATCAGCTGTTTGGACTCTCATTCTGACGGCACCCATTCACTGCAGCACCTAGATCTTGGATGGCCTGAGGGTGAGTACATTTTCAGCAAATTTTCTTTTTTGGGTGAACTATTCCTTTAAAGCAGACTTTGCATTGCTCAGAACCGATTGTCATGGTGAGAGATGTGTACATTTTTATCAGTGGCATTAAAGCATGATGGCAGTCTCTCTGGGAGGAAGTCGCGTGGGGTCTGATCGGCGAGTGATCTGTCTTTACGGTCATCCTCTAGCGAACAGCTCACGGATAAACAAACACATCTGCACTGCGGTCGACTCCAGCTCTTATCAGTTTGAGGAGCAGAAGACAGCAATGATAAAAGTCCTGTCACACTAAAACGGCATTAGTCATCTCGGTGTGGGGTGTGAGATGCTCTAACATGGGTGATGTAAGATGAAATCTCATGCAAAGAACTCAAACTTCAGATCCCAGGCCACCACTATCTCATCTGATTGAAGAATCTCATGTGAAGTTGCCAAAAACATCCTCAGATCTAAAGGAAAGAGGGGAGATTATGAAAAATGGTTTCTGGCACAGTTTCTGGTAGTTGTGACTTTTTCCCCACAATTCTGAGTTTATATCTGCCAATTCTGACTTTTTCTCAGAATTTCAAGATATAAACTCAGAATTCTGAGGGGAAAAAGTCAGAATTGCAAAGAAGAAAAGTCTGGATTGTGAGATATAAACTCTCAGTTGCGGGGAAAAAAAGTCAGAATTGTGAGATAAAAAGTCACAATTATTTATTTATTTATTTTTCACTTTTTTATCTTTTATTCATTGGTGGGACCAAAAAAATTGAATTGCGAGATGGAAATTCAGAATTGTGAGACGTGAACTCGGAATTGCATGAAAAAAAGTCAAAATTATGAAATAAAAAGTTGTAATTACTGTAAATTATGTGGCGTAAACAGGCTTCCATCGTAGATACTAGATTAAAACTTAAGTTTGAAAACTTAAACTGTATAATTTATATTATCTGCCTAAAACAAATTATAGTCTATAAGTGCATAAATGTTGTAGAAATGGTATAAATTATATTTTCTTGCATGCAAACATTTGACACATAGGCTGTGTCTGAAATTGCATACATTCTAAGTAGGCACTTCTTTTGTAATTACTTATAAAGTATGAATGTGTGTAGTATCAGTGTAATCCAGATGTACTGCATTCATCATGTTGTCATTGTCATGTGACCTACCAGTGTCAGTTGTGTCGCTTCACTGCCATTCACAGATTCTCTGCCGTGGCCTCATGGGAAAGTGTCAAAGTGTCCATTTGATGCGCAATTCAGAATCTTGTCGGAAATAGTAGGTCATCTGGGTACTTTTTGCCTATTATTTTATGAATACTGTGAATTTGGACGTACTACTCTCTTTTCACATACTGTTTTGGTCTTCTGTATTGTAGGGAAGCATGTGATTTTGGATAGAGCCATATAGTAGCAGACTATATGAAGTTGTTTTGCTAGCATTCGTGAGGCATCAGAAACACATCAGTGGCCCTCAGCATGTATCAGGTGGCATGATGCAGGTACCTGTCCGCCTCCAGACTCTGAGAAGGTTCCAGCTCATTCATCATCGTCATCATCTCAGTGTCGGATGAGCTCTGATGTGCACATGGAGCTGCTCTCTCATCAGTCTGAGTGTGGATGTCGTCTGCACTACTACAAAGATGACCATGATGACAGATCATTTTGCATCCTTTTACATAATATTGTCATTGTTTACATAATATTGCATTTTGCATGATAGATGATGTCTAATTAATTAGCAGTGATATCAAAGGCAAGCATCAATATTGTTATTGCTCATATTTATGGTTAAGGATTATATTTAAGGTCAAGAAACCTTTCAGCACTTTTAGCCTTATTGTATAAGAGTTGCATTCTATTCTATGCTCAGATTTAGAAATTGAGACCTATTTTTAAATTTGATTTCAGTGCAAATTAGTTTAAGTTTAGTTTTAGATATTACATTTTTAGAAAAGAAAAAAAAAACATAAACCTATGCTGAAAAATGACTTGTATGATGGCCAATCAGTGGCATGACAGACAACGAATAAAAAAAGTTGATCTATAATAAGGCGAATTAAGGAAAAGTAAGCAATAAAATTAAGTTGTTAAATGCAAATGCTTTTAGTTAATTTAAATAAAATAAACTTTCACTGAAATAAAATAGAAAAAAAAACATTTTAAACAAATTTATAAATTTCTCATTTTCATTTAGTTTAACTTGATGTAATAAAAACAAACTAAAATGAAATAAAAATGAATAAACACTATAGACATATTTAAAAGGAAAAAAAAAACAAAATTACTGAAACGTCAAACAAAATGAAAACAGAAAATATAAAAATATAAACAATCAAAATATGAAAAAAATAAAACTCGAATAGTATCTCAGTTATACTAGTAGTTTACTAGTAAAGTAACTTTGGCGCAATGCTTATTCAGATTTTAATAATTATTTTTAGGATCTCTGTGATTAAACATGAGCATACTGCCATTATGTGTCTGTACTGAATTAGTCCAGGAGTATGAAACAAATGTATTTGTGCTGGTCACAGTGAGGTCAAATAGTAAATGTTCACTCATCAGTCTGTTAGTTCAGGTGTCAGAGTGACTGACAGAATGACAAACTGCTGCCACTCACATTTTTCCTGTTGACAGGTGAGATTCTGCTACAGGTAAGATGGCACTGGATTCTCTCTTGTTCTGTGTCAACCTAAAAATGAAAAGTGAAAGCTCAGTGTGATGCATGTACCCAACTGTAAAATGTGAAAATGTCTGAAGCATTTTCTTTGTTATTTCCCTGCAGCTGTCAAGATGAAATATTCAATTCAGCAAAACAGCTTGTTGAGGAAAGAGGCAAAACAACGCAGCTTAAAAGAAAACGTACTTGTAATAGGGTGAGAAAAAGAGATGCTTTATTATAAAAACCTGCTCATTAGTTGATACGGACTGCAATCGAAACCTTTTCAGTGTTGCCAATTAAAAATCCTTTTCTGTTGTATGAATACACTGTTTCAGTGTCTATAGTGGACACTTACGGCACACTCAAAATGCCATTACATTAGTTAAAATATCAAACCAAGTGGTGTTTATTTAAAAGAAAGTTGGTATATAAGCACAACTTTTTAAGCCTAAACTTGAAAGAAGAACTGACATTATGCATCCATTAAAAATCATTAAACATAACAGCAAAAAAAAAATCATAGTTCTGAGAAAAGTAACATTTGGTAACATTTGAGTAAAGCTGCTAATTGGTTTGATATTTTGCATGCACATTCATACAGTTTAATTGTGGCCATTGCTTATTAAGAGCGAATACACAGCTTGAATTCCCTCATGACATTTAATGGTTTTGAAGTGGATGAAGGGATGAAAACAGATTCAAACTAAATCAGAGAATGAGAGGAGAGACTGCAGATACTCACTCATACTCCTCTGGACACATGCTTATAAATGCAACAGGGCTGCGAAACATACAGACAGCAGAGTGAGAAAATATCAGAGATGTCAACAAGAAAACCTCATGAAAGCTGATCACACTAACAATCTGATTATACACACAACAAATCAAATCAAAAAAGCTTTTCCCCTAAACCATTATGAATAATTATAATTGGCAACACATCTCAAATCACTGTTCATTATGTGGTAGAAATTATTTTAAACGTTTTAACACAATTACTACATGAATAATATTAGCTTAAAAAACGTATTGCTTTCTGTTCACAATATCAAATCAAATTGAAATTTATTTATATAGCAATATATAAAAATCAACAGTAGTTGACCATTGTGCTGTACAAAAAAAGACATATAGGATAATAAATGGACAATGGACAATATATTTCCACTGATTTTTCTTCACACAGCATCACTTTTCATATTTCATCTCAAGCTCTTCATTGTCACTGTCTTCTCAATAAACAAACATGTACACTAACCTTTGAAGGACTTTATTATTGGCAAAATTGTTGTTTGGAGAGGAAATGACACCATAACTGAGGGATAGTCGTATTTTGTGCTAAATAAAATAAAATAATAAAATAAAAATATTGATTGTGGTGGAAATGACACCATAACTAAAGGGACAGTAGTAATTTGTGCAAAATAAAAATAAATAAATAAATAAATAAATGCGGATTGCAGTAGAAACGACACCATAACTGAGGGACGTAATTTGTGCAAAATAAAATAAAAATAAATTATCATCCAAGAAATATTAGTTAATGATTATTTCACTCTGTTTAGATCATTGTTAAAAAATTTAATTTTTAAAATATATAATAGTTTAACATTAAGCATCTGGGTCTGGGACAATAAAAAGAAATATTGCAAAATATAAAAATAAGCTAAGAAGTAGCAAAAATAAATTAAAGCAAAAAGAGTTTATTTTCAGTTTTAAAAGGACAAAAGCAGCTGTAGTTGACAAAACAGCCACAAGCAGGACACGTAATAAAGACATTCAACACAAAACTACTATTGGCTGTGCTCTGACATTACAACATCCAGCGAGAACAGCTGCTTTATTTCAATATTAATGACTGCCGTGAACATGATAAATGTCCTGTCTCTTCATTTCCCCCTCGATCTCACTAAACAGACACCTGATTGCTTTTGTAATTAAATTCACATCCACGAGAGGGAAGCAGCATTTGCGTGTCGATGTTAAAGCGGCAGCTTTGGAATTACATCAATGAACGGCTTCTTATCTGTTCCAGCATTCGAATGACACATGAATAGACCTTTAGTAATTCATCAACTCCTTAGCAAAACAGAAACAGAGAAGCATGTCTCCCATGAGGCTGAGCAATGACAAGACGTCATTGGTACAGTAGAGAAATGGCATCCTGTAGTCAGGATGTAAATGTAGGAAGTAGTTTATTCTTGCACTTTTTAGTCAAGAATTAGAGAGGTCTCATCTGGAAAGATGCTTCTTGAATAAAACTCACGTCTCTGAATGCTCTTCCTCCAGGATGGTCTGCACGGGCAGGTAGCCGAGCCGAGGGTGTTTGGTGAAGTACTTCTTTGAGCGGAACTTGTTTTTCAGCACCTTGGTGAAGTCACGCACATCTTCTCCTGAGGTGGTCTGTAACAGAGAGGCTGTAGGGAAATGTTCTGTTGTGCATGAAGGATTACAGTGGCAGAGACAGGAGTGTTTAGACATTTAGGCTTAGAAAATTCGGAGAAAAACAAAAATATTAATGCACCTACACACACACACACACACACACACACAAAATAAAGTAGATATATCAAATATCTAATATTATATATTAGGGCTGTCAATCGATTCAAATATTTAATCGTGATTAATCGCATGATTGTGATGAGTTAACTCATGATTAATCGCAACTTAATCCCACATTTTTATCTGTTCTAAATGTACCTTAAATGAATACTTTTCAAGTTTTTAATACTCTGATCAACATGGGGATGGACAAATATGGATGCTTTATGCTTCTTATTAGTGAAACCATAGTCAACATAGAGCATGAAGACTAGACATGTTTCTAAGTTCATAGATGTTTTTCAAAGAACTTGTTCATGTCTAGACACATGAAAAAGAACATAGAAATACCAGGTTCCCATTACTTCTCTTTATTCGCACCGAGCAATTTATTTACACAAGCCTGTTTAGATTTTCGCATTGCACCCTCAGATTCCAGATTTTCAAATAGTTGTATCTCGGCCAAATATCCTTTACATATACTGTATGTCCTATACTAACAAACCATACATCAATGGAAAGCTTATTTATTCATCTTCAAAAAATTGACCCAAAAATTATGACTGGTTATGTGGTCCAGGGTCACATTTATTATTAATTTATCATTTATTAACACTCTTTTGAAAAAATAAATAAATTGGGGTCTAAAAAGTCACTAAATCTAGCGACAAAGTCACTAAGTTGGTAAGTCCATTGCTAAAACAGAAAATGCACGCTGCATTAATCGCGTGGTAATAAAATTAATGCCGTTAAAGTGAATATTATTAACTCGTTAATTTTGACAGCCCTATTATATATATATATATATAAAATTTTGATAGATATTTATATTATAGAATGTAATAAATTTTAGTTATGAAATTATATAATATTTAGAAATAATAATACAAATAAATTTTTACAAAATATTTTTAAAATTTTTTTAGGGTGGCACAACACCCGCACTATTTTTGAACAATGAACCATTTGAAAACAACCAAACACAAGCTCTTCCAGATGCTCACAGGGGTGCAGTACTCCACCATTGGATAGCTGAGATGATGGTCCTTGGAAATCCTTCCCGAGAAAAAACACATCTGACACACATTGTAGTTGAAGTGCTTCAGACTCCGATACCTAAAAGATAAACAGATGCTTAACACTAGCAGCTATGCATTTTGCAACACTGATACTGTCATTGAGCAGAACTGAATCAACACTGAACTAAACTGAGCTGAACAATGACACTGTTGTTTTCTGTAGAGCTGCTTATAACTTAAATGTAATTAGTTTCATAATTTAAGAATTTTGCAACCTTAATACTTTTTTCTGTTTATTACTGTAAAGCTTCTCGAAAACAATCTGTATTGTATAAAGTGCTATAGAAATAAATGTGACTTGACTTTTATGGCACTGTCCACACAAATAATATATACATTGATGAACCATTACTTAATTTTTTAATCAAATGCACAAAAAACCTTGTTGCCCATTCTGACACGATATTATTATTATTATTATTATTATTAGTATTATAATTATAGTGTTTTATTGTGTCATTATTAATAGCTAATAAAAGTAAATAATAAAAGTATTAGTATAATAAAGTATAATAAAAATAATACAAGTAAAAAAATATAATAAATAATAAAAAGTGCAACATTGTTATTATTATTTTAATTTTTATTATAATTGATTTTATTTATTTTAATTGTATATTTTATTGTAATAATAATATAATAGCTAAAATGCTATTTTGTTTGACCTCTTGAGGTTAACGAACAACCTTGTCTGAAGGTTATGCACCTCCTCTGCTGAAGAAAATGAAATTTGAAGAGTTTCTATTTTCTATATGACAATGTCATAGCTGTCCACCCTAAAACAAATTTCACTATAATTCCCTTTGTTTACCTGAAGCCCACCATGGGACACTCTTTACAGATGTTGCATTTGGCCTGATGTTTGGCGGTTTCTGCGGCGGCGACTCTATGAAGGACAGGCAACCAGACCATGGACTGCGGCTCCAAATGCATCCAGTCCACAAACTGCTGCAGCTCAATGACATCATCACGGCCCACCTGAACCCCAGACGACAGACAAACCCCTCATTCATAACCACAATACACTGCATGATGCTCTATAATGGAGCTGTCTGAGTCTAAAAGCACTCAGATGGTCTATTTATCATTTCAGAAGCGTATTCAACTACAACCCAAAAACTATAATATCCCATCACAACCTTATTAGCCTGAGGGGAAGGGATCCATTAGTAATTTTGAAGTGAAGCAAATGGGGCCAATTGTGATCATTCGTGACATTAAAACTGCTACTACTGTTATGAATCAATTACAGCAGGCCAGTTAAGGCAGGACTATCAAGAGTCTTTCATTTACATGCAACATTAAATGAAAAGAGCTCCACTGTGACCCAAGTAAAGCAGTGAAGTATTGGAGGATCCGTCCAGGGCGGATTTATAAATACTCCATTACACCAGCGGATGTGGTCCACATCATAAAGCACTCCATCATGTGATATTATGGGAACGCGCGCACACAAATCAAGTGGATTTCATTTAAATATCTCTCGGTAGCTTGTGCGTCAGCTGTCGAATCGAGCGCTAAGCGTCTGAAAGTGGTGATGTAAATCCCCTGGCAGGCCTGCCACTCTTATAACTGAGCTCATCATTTATTTATGTGTCAAACTCAGTGAAGTGTAATGATGAGCCCCTATCCCCAAATAAACAAGTCCGAGCATCCGTTCAGCAGCGCCCTTTAGGAATATATAATGTCTCACACACTTGAATTATGTATCATAGAATCATGTTCATTGATTTGCGTGTCAGAATTTTTGTTAAACATTGTCATCTTTTAATGTATGCTTACACTCTAAAAAATGCTGGGTTAAATGCAACCCAGTGCTGGGTAAAATAGGGACAAACCCAGCAATTGGGTTGTTTTGACCCAGCGGTTGGGTTACAACCCAGAAGGTTGGGTTAGACATTTAACCCAACCGCTGGGTCAAAACAGCCCAATTGCTGGGTTTGTCCCTAGCACTGTTAACCCAGCACTGGGTTGTATTTAACCCAGCATTTTTTAGAGTGTACGTTTTTTCACTTTCTCAAAAAATAGAGATTTTGTTCTGGTCATAAATTGAACTTGGCCAAATGATGGACTTCAGCCAAAGGAACAATTTATTGCTCAGATTTTTCTTACAGATCTGTACTGAAAATATTTGTGTAGATCATTTGGTCTTGGAAGAATTTGATTAAAAAAAAATTATATTTGCGTTTGTACTGAGATCTGATTTTTCAAGTGCACACTTTGGTGTTACATTGAGAAAAACATTGAGATTGATCTCACAAGGTTACTTTATAACTAACTGAAATAAATGTAAAATAAAATGAAATATAAATATTAGACAAAAAAAAAAAATTAGAGATGTTTTGGCAATGAAATAAGTTTAGGTTGAAGCACTAAAATAACTGAAAATGAATCAAAACTACAACTGAACTAAACTAAAACTGAAATAAAAGTAAATTAAACCTAAACAATAATATAAAAAAAATGACAAAGTAAAATAAAATGAAACCTGAATAATAAAAATAAAGCTAATTCAAAATAATAATAAAACCATAACAGTCTATAGAAAAATCTGACTCATAAATCTCCATTTAACCTCGATTTAATCTCAATGCTTTGGAAACCTGAAATAAGTTTAGGTCGAAGCACTATAATGACTAGCTAGAATTAAAACATAAATCAGAACTAAAACTAAAACTGAACTAAAAGTAAATGAATCCTAAATAGTAATATTAAAAAACTAATACAAATGACAAAAGCACAAAAAGAATGTAACACAAAAAAAATGATTACAACAATATAAAATATATAAAAAAAAGAATAGCATATAAATAATACTACAATAACACTGGTAAGTCATAAGTCTCATTTGTCTTTGATTTAATTTCAATGCCAAGGCAATTTTCTAAAATGCATTTATGTTGAAACACTAAGCTGACTAGATAGAATTAAATAAAACATAAAAAACTCAGAACTAAAACTAACAAAACAAAAGCACATTATTAGAAATTATATTATATTATGACATTATTAGACTAAGATTAAAATAACTTAAAATATACAAATAAAAGCACATTTAAAATATGAATACACTTATAATAGTACATAAATATAATACAGAAATAACATTAATTGTCAGGAGAAAAATCTGACACATACTGTAGGTCTTCGTTTGGCCTGATAGAAAGATATGAAGAGAGGTATCTCATTATCTTGTTTTTAACTCACATTCTGAAAGCAGCTACGGACACTGGGCTCCATGTTCCTCCCTCCGAACGCTGCGGCCTCCCCGAGCTGGTGTGGGATTTGGATGCTGTTGTGTAGCAGTAACGCCAGCTGCCTCTGGTTACAGATGCCTGCAGCGCCAGCCACCTGAGCGAACAGATCTGTGGAGGACAGCAGGAGCGAAACTCAAAGAACATCACATGATGAGACCAGGAGGGTGAGTGGCTAAGATTTTAGACTTAAGATCCAATTTATAAATGTCCTTGTAGGAGCTACAGCAAGGACGGTGTTGCATTCAATTCTCTGTAGGTCTGAGACACTGAGATCAAAGTTTGCGGTGAAATTGTGCACAGACATAAAAGTGAAAGAAAGAAGCCAGTGTTTCACAGCATAACTTAATACATTTATAAATTGAGAGCAGGATAGAATATTTTATGCCACATATATTCAATTTCAAAGTACTTGCATTTGTACTTATCCTTTAGAGGTCCTTTTGAAAGAGAAAACAAGCCGATCTTCATGGACAACACTTGAACTTTTCCACTTCTGTCGCTATTAAAAAATATAAAGACAGCAAAAGGCTGATTCAATCTGAACAGGGTTTTTTTTATTTTTTTTTTATTGTTGTGCAAACAAAACAGGGATGTTAGTTGTAGCAACAACACACTGAATTCTGGCACAGCCTTCTGGCTCTTACATTTATATACCACACAAATTACTTATTATATTTTAAATGCATATTATCTTGGGGGGAAAACACTGGTTATGTCTTTACTAAGCAGTTTTGTGACAGCTTGTCCTCTTGGCAAAAAATAGAAATATTGCTGTAGGACTGCAAAAAGAAATTAACATAAAGCATTACATCAAATATGTATGAGAGCAACCATTACAGAGGGGATTGTCTGCAATAGTTTAGAGGTCATGAGACACACTTTTTAGTGGCATTAAAAAGCATTGGACAACTTATTCAGATTTAAAATTTTATAAATGTCATTATTAGATAAAAAATATTAAACCAAGAGTTAAGCTTTTTTTTTTCAGAACAGAACTGACACAAAAAGTGTCACTTTTTTAATAAAGTGACAATAAAGTGAATAAAAATATATCTTTTGCTTTATCATATTAAACTAAATAATCTTTTTTGTGATTATGCTGGCTAATAAATGCCTTTATATTTTTTTTATTTAATAAATGCCAAATATTTTGTTATTGGATGCATTCATACATTTTTAAGTGTCACTTAAAGGAATAGTTCACCCAAAAATTTAAATTTACTCACCCTCAGGTTTCTTCATGAGAACAGATTTGGAGAGATTTAACATTTCATCACTTGCTCAGTAATGAATCCTCTGCAGTGAATGGGTGCCGTCAGAATGAGAGTCCAAACAGCTGATAAAAACATCACAATAATCCACAAGTAATGTACGTTATTCACAAACTGTGCATGTGCTGTAATAAACTAATCAATTAAGACCTTTTTAACTTCAAACCATTGCTTCCAAACAAAATGGATAGAGAGTCCTCTATCCATGATATTGCTTTCTCCACTGAAAAAGTCATCTAGTCTGAATCAGGAGAGAAACATGCAGAGATCAAGCACCGTTTATAAGCAAAAACAGTCCAAAACCGTTCTAAACAAATGTGTCAGTTGATTTTGATGTAAGACTTTTTCACTGGAGGGAGGAAGCATTATTATGGATTATGGAATCATATTTTGGCTAGAAGCAATGGTTTAAAGTTAAAATACTTTAATGATGGATTTGTTTATTACAAACACACAGCTTTTCACTTTACAAGACAATAAATGATGGACTGAGTGAGTCATGTGGATTACTTGTGGATTATTGTGATGTTTTTATCAGCTGTTTAGACTCTCATTCTGACGGCACCCATTCGCTGCAGAGGATCCGTTGGTAAACAAGTGATGCTACATTTCTCCAAATCTGTTCCGAAAATCAAACTCATCTACATCTAGGAGGGCCTGAGGGTGAGTACATTTTCAGCAAATTTTCATTTTTGGGTGAACTATTCCTTTAAGTGTCTAAATATGTCTTAAAGGCCACTGTTTTAAAGATAAGACCCATACAGACCTGTCGTAGACCTTTAGAAGCCAGTTTAGACACAGATCCACACACAAAGGCACATTAACCAGATCCGGATGCACCTGCTGAAGTTCACGGTAGATTGTGCAGAGACAGTTTATGATGCCAGGAATCTCCAGTAGCTGCCCATTATGCGTGAGTTTGTGTTGATCAAAGACACTCTGGGCGATGCTGAGCTCCAAAAGGTCCACTGAAACAGACAGACAGATTTCATCTCCACTCATTTCAGTCTCCACAATGAATTCCATTCAGCGCATTTTAATGAAAGTCACCAGAGCGTAACTCATCCGTTGGCGTGGTAATGAAAATTCCCTACTGAAAAGGCAGCAAAAAATTATATTTCTTATCAGATTTGCAACCAATTATACATTTCAACAACTACCCTTTCTCAACATTACCCACATTCAAAGATATGAAGCAGAAAGCAGCTGCTGTCTGTTACCCAAAACACCATCCGGCTAACCTGACTGAAGGCTATTTCTGCACAGCTTGTACTGTACTAATGTTGTCAGCGGGTGGCTTGCCAGCTCTAATGCTCTCAAAACTCCTACTGCAGATCAAAGGCTCATAGTTAGTGTACCAGAAACGTCCTGACAAAATTAGCAGATACAGCTTGAGATTGCTTGGTTAAAATTGCCTTTGTCTTCTGCAGTAATCTGTTTACTTCCAAAAGTCATTTCGAGTGAGAAGTGATGAGGGGTTTTTCAATGCAATGCAATGATAAATGTCCAAACAAATATGGTATTTGGTACAAAATCCCCCCCAGACGAACCATGGAACTGTTTTTTATTAGGAAAGTATAAGAAGTATAAGACTTAAATGATTAGATATCACTCACAGCAGAGGGCTTTCTGTAGCCGGCGGCTCTTCATCGCTGTGCGGTAAGCAGAGAAACGCACATGGCTCAGATCAGCTGCACGTTGAGGGTAAAACATAAAGGCTGGATGTGAATATTATCAAGAACAAAAGTCCTAGTTCTCAAGTTCAAATAAAGAGCAAAATGTAAGAAAGCATGCATACGGAACATGTTTAGTGAACTACATGGACAGAAAGACTTGACACTGATTGACAGGAGCAAGAACAAACCCATTGACTGAAATAGCTGTGTCATCTTTGGATGATCCCATGAGGTGGTCTGCTGCTCATGACTGAAAGATAATTAATCATAATTAACATAAATTCACCTTAAAGGAATGTACCATGGAAAATGTATTTTGGTATCTGTTAAGTATAAGAATAAAATTGACAGAAGGTTTTGAAGAGTTTCTCGCAATTATTTGAAGGAGCCTTTTTTTGTACGAAATCAATATTTTTATTCTGTAAGGATGCATTAAATTAATCAAAAATGACATTGAAAACTTTTATAATGTTACAAAAAGATTTCTATTTCAAATAAATACAGGAGTTCTGGCATGAAACTCTAGATGGCGCAGTCTGATAGGTCTAACTCAATCTGACCTAATGACATCATTATCACATGGCACAGCTGATTGGTTCGCTCCTGTATCGGTAGCCAATGAGCTCGCTGCTCAACATTCAAATATATGACTAGTGCTTGCCGTAGCAGTTGCAGCTTGCTTCAGAAACCCTCCACCTTCCCCAGCTCCACCTGTATAGGTCTGCTATGAGGTGATTCATGTATGCTATATGGGGGTTATTTCATATATGTTATATTTGCAGCAGCAATATTTCTTACATGCTCACAGCAGCATGTTGTGGATGTATTGGCAGTAGCAAGTCTCGGTAGTTCTTTTGAATTTTCTATTCATCTAATAATCCTGAAAAAATACTTATTTTAAGCAGAACTGCTGTTTTCATCATTCGTTTCTTGAGCAGCAAAATCAGTATTTTAGAATGATTTCTGAAGGAAATGATTATAATACATTTTAGTAAGGGTGACTGCAACTAGATTAAAATTTGTTGAATAACTTCATTCTGATGCAAAACTGAACACATGGGAAATCACATGAAGATGATAATGTATGAAACAACTCACTTGATATAATAAGGGACACCGTTATGAAAAACAGCTCTTTGCCAAGGGAACCGAACGGAAACTGGTTGGGAGACAGAAGGTTTCAAAGTCATGACATTTGAATAACTTTCACGCAGTATGGTTTTTATTATACAGTGGAAAACGTATTTAAGACGTAATTGGGGTTTCTCTACTTTTCTGAACAATGATTTTTCATGACTTCCTCAGCTGTTTCCAGTTGCCCGGATGAAGATTTTTAAGAAAAAATTTAAAAAGAGCAATTTCTAGCCAGCCGATGAATAGAGTTGAGTATAACTAAAATATGTGCATTACCATTCAAAAGCTTGGGGATGAAGATTTTATAATATTTTTGAATGTCTGTTATGCTGCATTTATTTGATCAAAAACAGTATATCTGATTAAGAAAAATACAATAAAACAGTAACATTATGAAATATCATTACAATTTAAAATAACTTTTTCTATTGTATTGTAATGTATTCCTGTGATGCAAAGCTGAATTGTCAGCAGCATTACTCCAGTCTTCAGTGCCACATGATCCTTCAGAAATCATTCTAATATGCTGATTTGCTCAAAAAACATTTCTGATAATTATCAATATTTTTGTCAAGATACATTGATACATGAATAGAAAGAACAGCATTTATTTGAAATATCTTTACCGTCACTTTTAATCAATTAAATGCATTCTTGCTGAAAAAGTGTTAATTTCTTTAAAAAGTAAAGTCTAACTGACCCCAAACTTTTGCATGGTAGTGTATACCTATTCACTACAGAAATTACTTTTCAGTTACTTTTTATTAATTCACATAAGTGTTCCAGAACTAAAAACAAAAAAATCACCATTTTAGAATTAAAAAGGTTTTCCATGACTATGATAGTGTCACGGGTGCACTGCTGAGCAGAGTCAGGAGCAAGGAACGGAGAGAGACGAGGAGAACATCAATCCAACTGGGTTTTAATTTACACAAAGGAACATGGAACACTCATGCAATACATGGAGACATGACATGAACATACAATACCGGACGCTGGAGTACACACAGGGAACACTATTTATACACACAGGAGGAGGGGATGACGAGACACACCTGGGAGCAATGAAACATCAAGGGAAACACCTGGGACAAATGAACTTAACTAATCAGGACAGGAACAGGAAACTAACCAAATAAGGGCATAGGAAGGCACATGGGGAGCAAGACGCACACAAAACATGGAACAGAGTCTGACAGATAGTACTGACAAATGCTTAAAAATGTTTACCCAACTTACCAGACAAGAGGTCATGGGAGAAATGTCTCTTATCCGTTTGAGAGCATTGCAACTGCTGGTGCTGATTACCCACAATCCCCTGATAATAATTTGAAAAAAAAGAAAAATATTCTCAAACTATCAAGATTGAAGGATTATGACTACACCAAATGGCAAGATAAAAAATGATGCCTAACATCTTACTGTGCTATCAGACCATAATGCGCTGATCGAAACAGACCCTCCCCCCCAATGGAGACATAATGGTAGCTCAGATCAGAGGGAAATTGCAGTGCTTTAAAGGCTTTTTCATCCTATGAGACAACTAAGCAGGGGGCAGTCTGAAGAAAAATCAAGACATTGTTCTGAGAATATGAGAAAGAAGTCTCTGGTACTTCACTCCTGAAATGACCAGACGCTCATTATCCAACACGCCTGTCTTCAAGAGTCTGTAGAGACACATCTCTGCCAAAATATAATGAGTGCCCTTTTCATCTTGTGTGATAGACAATGCCACATCCCAAAAGCACAAATGGTGCAACTCTTTCAGTTATATTTCAGTTATAACTATTACATGAAATCCCAAAATGCTCACTTGGGGTGAAAAATGTTGTTCGAGCTCCAAAAATGAGTTAGTAGCAGCCTGACTGTGGTTTGATGAGGGGTGTTGGTGAAACAAGGCCCAAGAGTGTCATTGGGCAGGTAGCATCTTAATTATCTATGCTCTCCAGCTGCTCAGATTGATACGGAGGGTCAATATATCTGCCCACAGGATCCTCAAAACAACATGACAGTCGCACACTCGTCAACGCTGTGGGATAAAGGAGCAATCAAAAACAAACTGGACTCTGTGTGGTTTGAGTGATCCTAATGCATGATTAAAAATAATCGATTCTTTAAGGTCAGCGCTGGGGTTTGAATGCACCTTATGAGAATTTCAGAGTGGGATGCCAACCGGCTCTAATGATCTGTTGCCCATGTGGCACAAATTGGCAACTTTATAGCTATTATGTGGGCTAGTAAGAAATATTCTAAACCTGAGGTGTAAATAATCTAAAATTTTGACCTTTAGTTTACCCAAAAATCAAAATCTGCTAAAAATGTACTCACTGTACTCAGGCCATCCAAGATGTAGATGAGTTTGTTTCTTCATTTGGGGTAATTTAGCATTACATCACTTGCTCACCAATAGATCCTCTGCAGTGAATGGGTGCCATCAGAATGAGAGTCCAAACAGCTGATTAATTCAATTATTATCTTGTGAAGTGAAAAGCTGAGTGTAAGAGTGTATGGAACATATTCATCATGGCGTCTTAATTTTAAAACATTGCTTCTTGCCAAAATAGTCCATAATCCATAATAACGCTTCCTCCAGAGAAAAAATCCATCCCCTTTTGTCCTCTCACATCAAAATACACTGGACTCAAAAAATAATACTCAAAATGCAGAGGCAATATGTTGGATAGAGGACTCTTGAAGTTACAAACTTCTTAATGATGAACATGTTTATTACAAACATGGAGCCTAAATTGATGGACTGGAGTGGTGTGGATTATTGTGAGGTTTTTATCAGCTGTTTGGGCTCTCATTCTGATGGCACCCATTCACTGCAGAGGATCCATTGTCGTGCAAGTGATGTTATGCTAAATTTCACGAAATCTGTTCAGAAACAAACACATCTACATCTTGGATGGCCTGAGGGTGATTAAATTATTACTTTAATTTACATTTATTTACAGTTAGCATGACCATGGATACATACAGTTTAAAGAGTATTTCAGATGGTTTTATGCCCATTACTGCACATCTCAGAGTTTAACCAATGTAACTCCATCTTGACCCTGATGTTTGACGTTGTATGATCAATAGGCGGTGTGGTCTGATGGCCTTGCGTGTATGCAGTCCTCTACCTAATCTGACCTGGTGGGACAGTTCAATCAAACAGATGCATTTGTACAGTCAAATCTGAGACTGATCTTTCACTGGATCTGCCTTAGTCTATTCTAGGCTAAAATTACAAAGAAAATGTCATATTTGATCATCACATGAGACATGAGGGATGAGCTGCCTATGACATATCCAAGTGTATAATAGAGTTCTAAGTCTGTGGAGGTCAAACTGGAATAAACTGAAGAATAGAGAGTGACATCTGTAGTACTAGAGTAAATTTTCCCTCTTCACTCAAAAACACTGGAAGACTCCTAATAATAATCTCAAATATGGTTATCATATACCTAAATGTTGAACAGTAAAGCATGTCATAATAAAACAAATGCTAACAGAGTTTATGATAAAAAAGGGCCCTAAAAACAAAAAAGACACAAATTCTAGTTTATATTGAAAGGTGATCATTTTAAGCTTAAAGGGGTCATTGGATGCCCATTTTCCACAAGTTGATATGATTCTTTAGGATCTTAATGAAAAGTCTGTAACATAGTTTGGTTAAAATTTCTCTTTTCAGAGCAAGACGTTTTGTAGCATTTTCCTTTAAATTTTAATGAGCTCTGCTGACCCCGCCCCTCTCTTCTGAGCCGCTCTCTGAGGGACTGTTTACTTTACATTCATCATGAAACTTGCTAATTAGCACATTATTAGGAAAGGCGATTTGCAAAGGTTCATTAAAAAATCGTATACTCACTTCTTCTGTAGGTGAAGCCGGATCACGAATGATTCGCGCGATCGTGGGAGGGGCCTTTGTCTGTGACATCACACAGACAGGCATCTGAGATCGGCTCGATTTGAGAAAGGGGAAAAGATTTTAGTAGATTAAAAAAAAAACACTGAGTGGATTTTTATCATTATAGGATGGTTGTGTACACACACTGCCAACACACATTTCAGTTCAAACAACTTGTAAAAGTGCATGAAAGATCCAATGACCCCTTTAAAATGAAATCAGGCATTAAAACATTTTGAAGAACAATTCTGAAACATAAAATAGAAAAAGTATATGTTACTAATTCAGCATCAATAAAAAATAAAATAATAAAGAAAATGAATTTTGGTAGCACTTAACAAAATTATTACTATAATAATTAAACTATTTGTTTAACATTAGTTAACTACATGAATTAACTAACAATGAAAAGTTATTCTAAAACAGTTATTAGTCTTAGTAAATGTCAATTTCAACATTAACTAATACATCATTAAAATCAGGAATTGTAATGTTACAATATTAATTGGACCTGATTAATAAATACTGCAACAAATTAGTTGCTCATTATTAGTTACTTTTAGTTATTACATTAATGGGCCTCGCTTTACATCCTTGCCGTAATTTTTCATTTGAACTCACGATATTTTCCACGTTCTCCAGCACACAGTTGACCATGCTGTGTTCCTCAGAGTGCAGGCTCTCACTCTCCATCTCAGCCAGGCCGAGGTCCAGTTGGTTCATGGCATGTTGGAGATCCTGAAGTTTCCCCAGAGCCCAGTCGACCTCGTGCTGCCAGCTGGCGGCCTGAGCACTGAACCGCTCCCAGTGCTGCTGGACCTCAATGGCCTGCTCCTGAACCGCTTGAGCCAGCTGACGAATCTTCTCCTCCTGGACTGTCTCTGCTGAAAGTTAAAGACAGCGTCAGTCAAGCGAGATGTTCCACGTCATGTCATTTTAGTGATTATTTAATCCAAAGTAGCGTTTTTTTGTGATCTGTGGGTTTCTGCATACTATGGTGACATTTATATGACCATGACGTCTTTTACATTATTACAGTAGATTACAACATCATAATAGTAGACAGTAAGCAACTTCAAGCTATGATTAGCGGCTATGATTTAGCAGACGCTTTTATCCAAAGTGACTTACAAATGAGGACAATGGAAGCAATCAAAATCCACAAAAGAGCAAGGATGCGCAAGTGCTATAACAAGTCTCATAGTTTAATGCAGTACACGTAGCAAGTTTTTTTTTTATGATATAATAAATAAAAATAAAAATAAATAAAAAGAAAACAAGAAGATAGAATAGAAAAAGAATAGAAAACGCTAGTGTTAGAGGGTCAAGTTATTATTTTTTAAAATAATAAATAAAAAGAAAACAAGAAGATAGAATAGAAAAAGAATAGAAAACGCTAGTGTTAGAGGGTCAAGTTATTATTTTTTAAAATAATAAATAAAAAGAAAACAAGAAGATAGAATAGAAAAAGAATAGAAAACGCTAGTGTTAGAGGGTCAAGTTATTATTTTTATAAATAATAAATAAAAAGAAAACAAATAGATAGAATACAAAAAGATTAGAAAAGCTAGTGTTAGTTTTTTTTGTTTAAAGAAAACAAGCATTTAGTAAATGAATAGATTGCAAGTCTAAAAGGGATACGGTTTTTTTTAAAGAATAGAATTAGAATAGAGAGTGCTAGAGTTAGAGAGTCAAATAAAGATGGAAGAAATGTGTTTTTAAATTCTTTCTATTAAATCCGTTTCGTTTGGACGGTTCTTGTAAACGTACAGATTCCAAAAAGTGGGATTTCGATTCTATTTGGATGATTTAGTTTTTGTATGCCTTTTTGTATAAATTAGGGACAACTATAGTTAAAGTAAATTTATATGTTTACATGTGTAATTGTAATTGTTTATTCATTTCTTTTATAAAACTGTGGTTCTGATTAAATTATACATTTTAGAATTGGATAGTTAGATCAATTATTTAATTGAGTAGCTTCATTGTACTAATACTTTTTGTCAGTAGGCTACTTTAAAAAGATTATCTTCTCATATTTATTTGTTCATGTCAGATACATGTAGACTGGGTTTTACAGGACTGAATGCTTTAGTAGTTAAGAGTCCTAGTCCTAACCATATTACTGTGGACCAGTCTCTTTACTCTGGAATCTAATCTTTCCTCTGCGATCAGCTGCTATAAATCCAGCTCAGATTTACATCCGTCCCCTTCAGCACTCTCTCACTTTTCACTTTGTGTCCTATAAGGTTTATTGTGTCCACTGAGCCATTACAGAGACACATAAATCAAGCAGCAACGACGCTATAGCCTAAAACTATGACCTCCAGAAATGAAAGGTGTAATAAAAAATTAGTGTTTGAATCCAGGAGACGACCATTTACATCGGAAAGACAATACACATCAAATTTGACACTTGGTGGCATCTTTAATAGAAACAGACAATTGAGGGCAAAACCAGACTGATAGGTGAAATCTGTCACTGCAACTAAGTGTGTTTAACAGAGAAATGTGTGATTTTAATGTATGCTACCATTCAAAGGTTTGAGGTCGGTAAGATTTAAAAAAAATAAATTAATACTTTTATTCAGCAAAATACATAAGTTGATCAATGGTAACAATAAAGACAAGTACAAATCTTGAAAAAATATAGTAGTCAACATTTGAAGTGGATCAAAAAAGTTCATCAAAGTTAAGACAAGAACGCATTTTGGTTTTAGGTTTTAGGACAACTTTGATGAAAGGTTTTGATCCACTTCAAATGTTGACTAGTGTGTATATATATATATACAGTTATCACAAAAAATATTAGCAGCACAACCATTTTCAGCATTGATAATAGTAATAAATGTTTCTTGAGCAGCAAATTAGCATATTAGAATGATTTGAAGGATCATGTGACCCTGAAGACTGGAGTAATGATACTGATAATTCAGCTTTGCATCAAAGGAGTAAATTACATTTTAATATACACTGAAATAGAAAATTGTAATAAATTGTAATTTTAGGTTTCAAGTTGTAATAATGTTTCACAATGTTACTGTTTTTACTGTTTTTGATCAAATGCAACTTTGGTCAGTAAGTAATAGACTTCTTTTAATAAACATTAAAAAGTCTTACAGATTTCAAACTTTTGCATGGTAGTGTGATTGAACGGCTGCTGAAAATGTAGCTTTTTTGTTTAATTATAAAAAATGTGAAATTAGAAATTACTGACCCCAAAACATTTAAACAAGTAGTGTATATATGTATAAACTGTCGATCGGAAGATTTCAGTATGAACCCAGGCATTTCTTATCGCATTCTCCCAAGACCAAATGATCTGAGCTTTGTTATCCATAACATATGCTGATTCTTTTAAGAAACATAACTGAGAATTCCTGTGCCATGAAAGAGAAACCTCCAAAAAATGTTCCTCTGGGAGGATACAAACTGACAAAAGCAGTCTCTCACCTGCAGCCGTCTCTATATTGCTCTGGACTTCCATTGCTGTAGGTTGAACAGCCAGAGACAGACACATCTGATTCACATCCTGCCTCCGTCCAATCAACTCGCTGTGCAGGGCCTGTGTCGAACAACACATTAAAGATGCAGGGGTGTGACATTTAAACTAAATCACACAGATAAAGCTAGACATTCATTACAGCTCATTCCAGACAATTTAGAGGTGGTGAAATTGAAGATATAATTACTCGACAATCAGAAAGCAATGTATAAACCCAAACATTAGAACCAGAGGGAAGATGCTTAGTGTAAATAATGCAATGTTTTAATGCAGTAAATGCAATAAATGACAATGATAAACAGTGCTGTGTGCATCTAAAGGACATCAATAATTCAGCAGAGCAATAACAAACAAAACAATATCACAGCTTCTGTTTGAGGAACAGTAATCAAGGGGTTTAATTATTTTGTATTGTATCTTGTTATTAAAGTAGAAACATCTATATTATCAAGGGACTGCATGATGCCTATTTAAAAAGGCAATAACCGGTGCACAGGAGGAGGTGCTGGGTACAAAGTGGAAAATTGTAAGACATTATGTAAAAACGATATGACGACATCACACAAAATGGACTGTAAGTGTTTAACTCTCTTCCTGGTCCTTAAAATCAGAGATGCCTTTTTAACCCATGAACATACTGCTTTGGCATCCTTTTTGAAGCTCCAAAAAAATGTACTTTACATTCTTTAAAATTCAAGACAGAAAGACTAAGTAATACAGATTTTGGAACCACAAGTAAATGTCACTCCCTCTTTCACACACAGCATGACTGACCGTACAGTAGCCTTGTTTCTGCAGTAAAGTATGTACATCTTCTCCCACCGGCCTCTGCTTTGTCAGCTCCTCATCCTTCAGCTTTACCCAGAACCAAAGCTCTTCAAGGATGGCTATGAGTCCTGTCCATTTCTCCACACCTGCCTCCAAAAACTCTCTGAAAGAACGTGACAGTTTGAAGGAAAGTTCAGGACATTGGAGGTATCCGCTTGTTTATATTGCTGGATATATTGCACAAACCTTCTCGAGGCTATATGAATGTGGTCCACATCTCCGTACTTATCAAGCTCTTGTGCCTCGGTATTCTGGAACTGACTCCCCAGAGCCCTTTTAGAAAGATCAGTCTGGGTATCAACATCTGTCTGAATGTCCTGAGGAGAAATAACAGCATGCAGAAGCTGAAATTGCACCAATTCAAACAAATCTCAATAGACTCTGATTAAGTGATCATCCCTCTGGTCTGTGTGGCCTATAAATAGGACTAAAATGAAGAGAAAACAGCACTGCTGTTTTTAAAGGAATAGTTCACCCCAAAATTAAAATTAGCTGAAAATGTACTCACTCTCAGCTCAGGCCATCAAAGATGTGCACACGTTTGTTTCTTCATCGGAACAGATTTGGAGTAATTTAGCATCACATCACTTGCTCTCCAATAGATCCTCAGCAGTGAATGGATGCCGTCAGAATGAGAGTCCACAGTTGATTAAAACATCACAATAATCCACAAGAAATCCACATGAATCCGATGAATAAACAAAATCATCTACGTCTTAGATGTCCTCAGTATAAGATATTTTCAGCAAATTTCATTTTGGGTGACCTATTCCTTTAATTAGACTAATAATGCAGGGACACAACATCTGGAAAACACACAACTACACTCTAAAAAATGCTGGGTTAAATGCAACCCAGTGCTGGGTAAAATAGGGACAAACCCAGCAATTGGGTTGTTTTGACCCAGCGGTTGGGTTACTACCCAGAAGGTTGGGTTAAACATTTAACCCAGCCGCTGGGTCAAAACAGCCCAATTGCTGGGTTTGTCCCTATTTTACCCAGCACTGGGTTGTATTTAACCCAGCATTTTTTAGAGTGTACGAATCCAAATAAACCAATCACGTTCCAAACCACATCTGTGGTTGACAGAACACTTACCTACAAAATAAAACTGCACACACCTCACCTGCCTTCAACAGTGTGCTGTAATTCCTACCTGTAAAACTTTCATTCATGGTGGCAGTCTCCTTAAAGCCTCCACAGACATAATGAGTGGTACCCAGTGCTGGGTTTGTCCCTATTTTACCCAGCACTGGGTTGTATTTAACCCAGCATTTTTTAGAGTGTACGAATCCAAATAAACCAATCACGTTCCAAACCACATCTGTGGTTGACAGAACACTTACCTACAAAATAAAACTGCACACACCTCACCTGCCTTCAACAGTGTGCTGTAATTCCTACCTGTAAAACTTTCATTCATGGTGGCAGTCTCCTTAAAGCCTCCACAGACATAATGAGTGGTTGGTTTATATCAGAAAAATATAGCTCTCTCGTTTAGGGCCGCAGTGATGATATATACAGCCAAAGAAAGACATCAAACAGAGACATAACAGACAGTCTTTGCTTATTATTACGCTGGAATCCATTAATATCGTTATCTATTCTGCTAATAAGTGGAGCTAGAAAAGATGAAGGAAAATTATATTTGCCATCATTATTACTGCTATAACCAGGGCTCGAATTTAGGGGGGAAGCGGGGGGATGGCAAGATGATAAAAGCATCCTCTCTGTAAAACCACCATCCCTTTAGAATAATAATGCTGTGTATTATGTAAAACTTATCGTGCAAATTAAATACCAATATTTTCTACGTATAATAATTGATTTACTAAATAACGGCGATTGGCCAATCAAACCTAACGAGCTGCGCGTGAGCTCACGCATGTTTTCGTCATTTTTCGCGCAAAATGGTTCAAGTGCAACTTCTGGCTTTCTTTAAAAAGAAGACAACATAATAAGGTATTATATTTTCTTGATTAGAGATTAAAGACATTCCCCTGACATAGCGGTTTAACTGGTTCACGTCAACAACTGAACTGTCAGTGCATCATTACTGCTCTTACTTGCTGTTCAACCAAGAGCGCATATGCTTGAAAACATGAAAAATTATAACATAATATCCAGAGCTTTTAAATTGTATTAAATGGGTAAACACACAGCGTCACACATGGCGGGCTTGAGTGAGCGGCGGCCGTCGGGCTTGAGAACGGCGCGGCCCGGGGCGGGCTTGCGGCAACCACATGTGACAACTCCGCTTCGTCCACGGTGAAAGCCGATCCGGCGATCCACAGCGCGAAGTTGTTGTATTTCCTCAGCAACCAGCACGGATCAGCTCTAGGCATGACAAAGCAGATATCATCCTCTTTTGGAAGACCAAACAAAGTAGTTTCGCTTTCACAACGAAACACACAGTGCCTTCACGACATGGCGGCGGGGACAACAACAATACTACAGCGAGTATAAAAGGTACGCCTTCTTTCTTTGCGTGAACATTTGGGCGGTGTTATGCAAATCTTCCCACATAGTGACGTAGACATGTGGGGGCGTGTTAGAACGAGCCGTTTTAGGTAGGCGTGGTTGACTCTTAACTTTTATAAAGAATATCTCTTTGGATTTGAGACTTTAGTCTTTGCAACTTTACAGATATTCTTTATGCACCGAGAGCTTGTAACACTCCAAAGAGAAAGGAAAAACTGAAATCGCATCATATGACCCCTTTAATTCTTTTTGAGATTCACAGACCAGTAATTTCCAGCAGTTCAAGATCATCACGTTCACAATTTTTTTTTTTTTGGGAATGTGTTCATCCTTTTTCCATTTTATTCCAAATGGAGACCACACTATAAGGCTCAATTAAAATGTTTGTAAAAGTGTTCAAAGTGTTTTTTAGAGATGTGCCTAATAAATATAATAGCCTACATCCCTAACATAGTCTTTTAAAAGAGTTGTGAAACTTGGCATCTATGAGATAAGCAATAAAGTTTGCTTTTAGTCAGAGAAATCAGAGACTGGCACACTTGTGGTGAGGAAGACATTAAGAAGAAGTTTATTAATGTCAATGCATTAATCTTCTTGCCATCTCATAGATATGGTGCCAACTGCAGTTTGTGCATAATGCAACAACTCTCTGAACAATAGTCTTCTTGAAACCATAAGAAAAGGCTCAGAGAAGCTAGTGTATGTGTAACCAGGATGACCGAGTGGTTAAGGTGTTAGACTTACGATCCAATAGACAAATGTCCTTGTGGGGTTGAACCCCACTCCTGGTAGAGACCTGAAGTTTTAAAGAGATATTACGTGAAAGTTTGAGATGCAAATTTCTGTATAATTCATGAAATACCTGTTAGAGAATAAATTACTGTGGCTTTTTGGACAAGATTCCTAAAAAGGTCAGTCAATGATAAAAGTTACTGCTGCTTTGTTTCACTATAGACCCCAGTTTAGCCACAGATTAATCATGCATCCCATTGCAATATCATTGAATGTTAAATCTTGGTGAATGCACTTTTCATTTCACCCTCTAAAACACTGAGAATCTGTGAGCCCAAATACTCACACAATCATAAACAGATCTGAATAAAATGCACCTTCGTAGTATAAACAAAGTAATTGAATACAAACACTCTTTTACCTTGCACAGTTTCTGATAACGTGGTGACGTGACGGCCATTCTTTGGATGTGTTGTAGAAAAAGCATCACTTTCTGCAGTGAAGATCTCACCATAGCCATTATCTTCAGACTACTGGGCTTGTTTAAGATTCTCATCCTAAAGGATTGCCACTCCTGAGGTTTGCACAGTTAGCACATCATCTAGGCTTTGAAAGTGAATCCAAATACTCCTACAGCATGTCCAACAACTTAAGAGGTCATTTGCAAGTGTGAAGTAGAGAAAACGCCTCTCCAAAGCAGCAAACAAAGCAAGCACAGAGATCCGACTCAAGAGATGTCCTGTCTTCAGGCTTGTACTTTAATCTTCAAAGGGATACTGAACAATGAATAGAGAACCATGAAAATTGAAAGTTGAACTACGGTGCAAAAGCTTGTTTCCTTGTCAGCAAAAACTCCCTGTCTGCATGAGATGATGCTGAGCGAGAGAACGAGAGTCTGAGTGAGTGGCAGAGAGAGAGAGAGAGATTTGGGGAGAACACATAGCATGCACACAACAAGACTGTATTATAGAGTGAGGACCATATAGTCTTATGCAATCAGAATGCAATATTTTTAATTACAAAATGTATTAAATAAAAAATTGTGTGATTTCAGAATATCTTAGTAGGCCTATTTGGTTTGTCATATATTGCTTGCTCTACTGACAGCAGCACTAGAGCTGACAAGAATAAAACTTGATGAATCCAATATGATTTGAGATGTTCTGAAGAACAATTTACCGCCTGTACAAACAATCACATGATCAATGTCAAACATATCTTGGATTATTTGTCTTTGAAATATAATCAGACTGGAGAATATACAGGAACACATGAATTAAGAAAACTATTTGAACTTTAAAACACTTTTATAGTGAGATAATGGAGCACACAAGGAGGAAACACACCTCAATTTTATTCAGAGGCCCGATATGCAATTTGGTACAGCTGGTGATATTTATATGGCCACAAGGTCAAATGAAATTCTGATAGCTTGTAATGTAAATCAATGAGATCTTGAACCGTATATCAGTCAACTTACATAAAATGCATATAAATATCGGTTGTAATATCGGTTGGCAAAACATAATGCAGTGCAATACAATGATCACTGAGCTGAACAAATAAACATTCCTCAAAAGCCTGATAAATTATATTTGATACTCATATTTTAACAATTTTTGAAACCTAAGGTACTTCAGTCAAGTAACTAATAATCTTGAAATATTACTAATAATATAAGTTATTCTTACATTTACTTTATAAAAATCAGTAAAGATTTCACAGCAAAAAGATTTTTTTTAGAATTAAAAAGCCTTTTCCTTGTAAAAAAAAAAAAAAAAAAAAGTATAAACTACCAAATCAGACGACACAAGGCATGTAGTGATTGTAAACAACAGGTTTTGTCAAATGTATACAGTATGATACAGATTTAGGATTCTCGTGTGATTAAGCTCTTCCCCTGGAATCTCCTAATCTTTAAATCTAATACATTAATGGTAGTTTGGGGGTAAATGTGATATGACGAATTAGCTCTTAAGTACCTGATAAATCAGCAACACATTAAGATGATTAATAAATTGATAGGAACTTAAAGGGTTTAACCCTATATAACTGTTCTGCAGGAGAGCTGAGTCATATTCCTGCTCAATATCAAGTTATCACCAGTGTATTCACTATTTTATTTCATTTGCAGTGTAACTTTTCTGTTATACATGTGTTTCTTTCACCTAGAAAACCCCAAAACAAAGAATGAAAAACATGTGACTCCAAATACTGCCATCACAGATGTTTTGAGACAAAAAAATACAATGCTGACATCTACTGGTGTACCAGTGGCAACACATTTCCAATGTTATGAATCACTCAAACCTGATAGGAAAATGTGACTTTAAATAGATATTTGAATTTCATCTTTTTGTTCCTGTGGCTCAGTGGTAGAGCATTGCGTTACCAGCGCAAAGGTTGTGGGTTCAAACCCCAGGGAACACACATACTGGTAAAAAATGTATAGCTTGAATGCAAGTCGCTTTGGATAAAAGCGTCTGCTAAATGCATAAATTATTAATTATTATCTTTTTCCCATTGCATTTGTAACTTGCTCATAATATACAAAGACAGTATAAATACATTCATAAATGCCAGTGCATTTGTGTTATTGGCCTCTCTTGCATAGATGCAGTGCCAACTGCAGTTACAAAGTGAATTGCTATCTGTAGGCCTCATCACATCACATGCAAAATCCACAGAAGACTGAAGTCTTTTCTTATAAGACTTTAGACTGATAGCCACATTAGTCTAAATGGAGAAAAAACGAAAGAAACTTCAGGGGTTTTTTTTTTTTTAATGAAAATGTATTGAGCTGAACAAACACAAACAGACACACATCTTCAGATCTGAAAAAAACAGGTCATTAACGTTCTTACCAAAACCAGGATGGTCGAGTTGGACTTAAGATCCAATAGACAATTGTCCTTGTGGGTTCCAACCCCACTCCTGGTAGAATATTTAAGCATAAAGTGGATTTCGTGCAGAATATACTGTTAACATTTGACATTTGGGGAAAATGTAGCTATGTAACCTACTGAGAAACAAGTTACTAAATAGCCTAGTAAATCAATAACACACTTAGTTAATAAATTGACAGCTTCTTAAACAGTCGAAGACCAGTTGACTTTTCTGCTAGAAAAAAGCAAATGCATATAACTAGTTTTTCACATGCATATGCATCATTACATTTTAATTTTAGGTTTATTGTACTGTTTAAACTTCCTAATTGTGCTCTAAATTCTTTTTCAGAAATACCAAAAAGCCTCAAGACAAGAATGTAAAACTGTTGACCCCAAATACACCACTACAAACAAATCTAAAAGACACACATCATAACTACCTAGTTTGAAGAAGGGCATTTTCATTTTTAAGAAAGTTGCTCTTTGGGTAGATGTGGTTATTAAAAACAAAGAACCAGCAAAATCGAATTCCACAATTTGAGGTCAGTTTATATAATTCCTCAATTTGAGGCCAAACAAGCCTCACAGTGACCAGGATGGCCGAGTGGTTAAGGCGTTGGACTTAAGATCCAATGGACAAATGTCCTCGTGGGTTCAAACCCCACTCCTGGTAGGTCTTCCTAACATTTAAACTATATTTAATATATGCCATCTTTCACTTTAAAAGAAAATATAGATAAGCATCCAACAGAAAAACCAGTGACTAAGCAGTCTAGTAAAGCAAGGTTATGCTTAGTTAAATGCATCGACAGGATTCCTAAAGCCCCATGGGAGCAAGCTACACAGTGACCAGGTTGGCCTAATGGTTAAGTTGGACTTAAGATCCAATGGACAAATGTCCTTGTGAGCTCAAACCCCACTCCTGGTAAACATGTGAGATTAAAATGCCATATCTTCTTGACTTGAACCTTTGCATGCGAATGTGGTTCTTAAAGAAGCAGAAGATAGATTTCTCACATTGGTTCTGATGAAAATGCAACAATGTAAAGAAAGAGTTCTCAGTATTTGTTCAAATGTATAAGATTGCAGGGTTTTATATTCAAAACACCAGACACTTTTACACAATATCTTTTGCAAGTCATATTGCAGAAGTAACTTTCAAACTTGGGAAACCTACACTAATGCAATACTACGTATTACATAAATTTCCTACAAGGAACAGTCCAGCACAATATGGTGATCGAACAAACGTGAAAGCATTAAAAGATAAAAATATTTATTAAATTAATAAAACAAACCATACATACACAAATAAATGTACCTTAAAATATAGCAGTAGATTCATGAGTAAAATATGTTTCTGTATAATATTTGCTCGTGCACTGTACATGGGCATAAAACACTTTATACTTGTGGTTTCCCTTTTAATATCTTTTACACATCAAGTGAATGTCCTGTGACTCTCACAGACGTTTAGCAGTGAGATTGCAGTATTACTTTAGCTCATTTGCATTGCAGCTCCTGTGGTTTACAAGAAAACACAAAGTTTTTCACAGTGACAACCATCAAGTGCAGGCACTGGGCATCGGTTGGTCTCTTCAGAGCAAATCACATGACATGGTTAACACTAGCTTGCAAGAATAGCCATATGCTATGGCTTATGCGAAATGGTAAGGCGGTAACACCGAGATCATTTATTGCAACATGGAAAACAGCAGCAGAAGAGCTGTCGACAAGGGTTTTTCTTCTTGTATTTGACAGCCTTCTTTATCTGAGTTGTGGCTTTGGCCACAAAATCTTGGGTGGCATATACATTGGCCTCAATGTTGTCCACCATGGGCCCTTGTTCCTCCACCAACAAGGCCAGCTGGAAAAACAGATCATGGATGTCTCTGATGCGACTCTCCAACTCCAAAAGCTCCTTATGGCGATTCTCGATCTCAGTGAGTGCTGAGCGAGCGGTTCGCCCGTCTGTGAGCAAGTCGTCAGAGAAGACATTCCACTTGCCTGTCTCGATCATTTCTTCGATTTGATTTCCAGTCACTTCTTTACCCATGATCTCTGCTTGCCTTTGAATGCGAGTCTTGCAGTTGTCCCTCTGTGCCATTTCAGCGCTGTTGTACTCATTCATGGCCTCATGAAAAGAACCCGTTATAGAGACGAACTGGCCGCGTATCATGCGCACCAAAGCCGAATGGGCTCCGTGTTTCTCCTCCAAATCTTCACAAAGTGCATCCATCTTCTGTATCCGAGCATACAGGTTCTCCCCTTTGGTTTTGATGTTGCGTGCGATCACGTTGGAGTCGCGTTTGATGCTGCTAATGCGTCTGACGGAGGTGAGAAAGCGCGTGTTCTGCTTGCCCAGTCTCTTCACCTCCATACGGATGTGGGCGATTTCTTTCTGGATGGATTGGGCTTCTCTGAAAGCGTCCTCCATGATGTCCTCGCCCTCAAACACCACCGCATGCTGTTCAAATTCACCACTGTCCACATCTTCTCCGCTATCTACTTGGTCTTCCTCTTTGTGGTCTTTGGTGGCAACACCTCCCAGTTCAACCAGCCTGTCTCTCATCTTTCCTGGAAAATAAAGATCAAAACCAGATGGAAATTCAGTTTGTTCGACTTCATGACAGGCTTTTAGATCTTTATTGCATCGTATGCAGACACATTCAATCAATATACAGTCAGACACACTGTTCACAATGCAGGCCTGAAAGCCTTTCATTGATGTTTCAGCACAGCGGCAACCATTCACCATGAAGCTAAACTAAATATAAGACCAGAAGTATTTGTCACTTAGTTAGTCACCGCAATGGCAACCATGATGCTGCACATTTCCCACCCCATATGGTCACCATACAGAAAATAAAAAGGGTGGGGACTTCCCTTTAGTCCTCTGTTGAACACCTTGAGGAAATAAGAGCAAATACGTGACTTAAGTGCTTAAATGTAAAATCCTGGAGTTAAACGCATTATTGTCTCATTATGGATATACAAACCACAAGTATAGCGATACAAGTGAACAAAACAATAGTCTTTTCTAAGACCATCTTTCCCGGATGTAAAGTCAACATTGATATATTACATTTGTGCACAATGTATATATTAAATTTAATAGTGTGTGTGCAAGTGCAGCCACAAATAAAAACTGACTGTATGTATACCTTTTGATATTGTGAACAATGATAATTCAGTTTCTCAATTAGGTAAAAAAGTAACTGAACATCTTCATTTGAACTTCCTCAAAAATAAAGCAAGCTAGATCTCACAAAATCAACCACAATTCAATCGAAGTTAAATAAAACAGAAGAACAACGCTTAAAACGACTCCGCAATCATGCTGAAATTTCAAGTTCCTTGTTTAATTTAGAGTAAATGTTTGATTTGACGTCCCGCTAAACTCGCGACAAACTTTTGTATAAATCGAATGCAAATAAGTTAAAATGATACATAAACTGTCACGTTACCTTATTTCATGTCCCCTCGTTCAATTCAAACGCTATAAACGCGAGCTTTTATCGTTTCCTAACGCGCATCACCTCCTCATGTCACATCATCGCAGGAAATAACGTTGCAGTCGAACGACTGACTGACTGACTGACTTTGACTGGTGGGAGTTTCCGACAAGTCAAAACACGAAAGTTTACTGACGTTTACTTAAGTTTAAAACAAAGAGTTATCTTATAAACATTTACCATAGCAGTAGTACAATATTGTTTTACTGTGGTACATTTTTGTATCTGGAAAAAATATATTTGCAGTGGTTAAACTTCTCAGTGTTATTTTCAAGTACAAATTACTTTTAACAAAACTGAATAATGTTTGAAATTGTGTATGTAGGCTATTAATAAATGTATCTGTAATATTTAAGTCTTCTAGGTGTTTTTATATTCATACATATATGTAAATGTGGTGCAGTGGTAGACCTCATTTGCTTGACTGATGTTTTATCCTTTCTTTTGAGTTCTTTGGCACTTTTAAAACCCTAAAATGCCACACTTTCCTCCAGATATGATCATCACATGGATGTTTAAAATCCCTTCCCATCATTTTTATTTATTTTTTATTTTCAGCTTACACATTGCAGTTTTTGACTTTCACATTGTAAATCCAGTGGCTGATTCTGTGGTGCAAAATCAATCACTTCTATTTTTACCAAGACAGATGAAAAAAATAATCAATTTATAATTGTGGCAGTGCTGGAGCCTAACTTGTCAATACTAATTGTAAAAAAAAAACAAAACAAAACAAAAAAAAACAAATGTGGCTATGTTATGTGGCTGTGCTTTTACTGCAGCCTCAGACCAACAATCCTGTAGATAATATGTTCTTGTCTTTTACCCTTGACTGACAACCTATAGGACAAACAGTTAATTGAATTTCTTTAATGCACTCATTCATTCTGAATATTTTGACAGTTTCTCTGGTAACAAGATACCCAAACCAGTTGTCCTCTGAGGTATGTGGGTATAGGCCTATTGATCTATGGTACTTTAAACAATTAACCTTTTAGAGAGGATCTATAGGCCTGGTTAAATCATAACATAGTCACATTCTGTTTAGATGACAAGGAATTTTAGAAATATTGGCCAAAACACAAACTAAATTATTTTTCAGTGAATTGTTAGCTATTTTAAATATCAGTAATTATACATGTTTGGCAGAATTAAAAGGTGTTGAGGCTCATAAATGTGAGGTAAGGTGTTCTAACGCTATTGATTGGTTTACATTTGTTATAAAACTACTTCTTGACCAAATAGCAAACCAGATGAGTCACAGTAATCATGTGAGTCCAAAGCAGAAGTGAAACAGCACATTTTCTGCACAACACGATAGCCAAACTAAGCAACACAATTCAATGGTGTGTGCATGTGCAGGATAAAATAATTTACATAAGTTGATTTTATAATCGGATGTTTATCTCTGTAAACTTATGAAATGTAAAGGGAATTGGTCATTTGGTTCACGCACACACCACATGATGGCAGTAGAGCTTGACTGATGATTCTCAGAAACTTGTGACCAATTCTTTGAAGAAAATTAATAACGTAGCAACAATCTTTGTGAAATGTCAAAGGAAATAAATACATACACAAAAAAATAAATATAAATGTAAAGGCTGGGGCCCTTCTGTATGGAGGACGAAACCTGCAAAAACAATAAATAAATACACAAATAAATAAGTATGCAAATAAATAAAATGTCTGTATAAATACAAAAATTCTTGTTTAAATACATATAGAAATAATTAAACATGTGATTAAATCTTTTATGATTTAGCTCTCTCATGATTATAACTACAAAACTAACCCTATGAAAAAGTGTAAGATAATAATCAGTCACCTTGACTGATGAAGTTAACACGCATGTGCAGGCAAACGCTCAAGCGCGTCACACACGATCCGCCTACTCTTGCATAATTGACACCCTCTCATTAGCATGTTGTGCAAAGGGAAAATAAATGTGGAACTACATTCTGAAATAAATGAGTGATCAAAGGAAAATAGTTAGGATGAGTTTAGCATTTCCTTAAACATTTTCCATTTGCCCACCAATTTATATTATTTATTTGCCTACTTTCATCACATATATAATTATTTATTTATGTATTTAAACAAGAATACATGTATTTATGCACACATTTATTTATTTATTTGTGTATTTATTTATTTATTGTTTTTGCAGGTTTCGTCCTCCATACTTCTTCACTGAAGTTTGAAATCTGTGTTAAGTTTTAGCTCTTTGCTCTGCTGACTGTATATTTTATGAACTTTGCTTTTTCAAATCTAGGTTGACCAGAAGAGTCTGGGTTTCCTCTTTGTACCATGGTTCCTTCCTTAATCTCAGGGTCTCAGGGATTTTTTTCTTTCTGCTGAAACTTAGTGCTTGCATCATGGCCTAAAACTGATGGGAAAATGTCAGCTGATCTACAACAATCCTGTATACTACCGTCATACAGACTAATTATACAATACCCTGACTGTATAATTGTATTGTCTCCACAGTATCCACTATAAACCAAGCCACAAGTATGCATGTGGTCCAATCAATGTGTTCATTATTTATTGTTTGTTTATTTAATAGTTTTATGAAAATATAATTGAAATGTTGCCAGTATTTTATGCTTTCATTTTTATTTATTTTTTATTTTTTTACATTTTAGTCTATTTTACACTGCACTGAAATTACAAAATTGTATTGTACGGGTCAAAATTTAAAAGGCCTAACCGTTTCCAAACCCGAACATTTACAAAAATTGTTAAAAAGCATTTATTATTAGTAGGCTATAAACATTTGCAAACATATAT
>NW_015536630.1:175383-252860 GCF_001515605.1 Sinocyclocheilus anshuiensis | reverse complement strand
TATAAAATAAAATAAAAATTATTATTATTATTTTTTTACGATTCCCGATGGTAACAGGTTTGTGATTGGCAAATTTGGCTGCAAGATTGTGGGTAGTATTCGCTAGTTGTGTTTACAATGAAATGTAAAGAAGCATAGCATCGATTAACCTCAAGAGTTTATGGTAGGTCTGTCTTGAATTATCGCAAAAAAAATTATACGGAGAGAATGAGGTTTTTACTTCCGGAACGCTACTGTTGCATTCAATGTGCAGTTATTTTCATTTCGTTATATTTTCATCAGTACAGTACTTTTCTTTATAGTTGATGAACAATTTCTGGAGTAATTACGTCCAAAGTGACATTTGAACCTTGGAGATTTTTTTGTCCATTGGGGCCTGTATTACAGAAATATCTTAGAATCGAATCCTATCTGTTTAATAAAGTTAACCATGCTAATTTCACTTTGGAAATCTTAAATCAAGAATTAAGATAGGATGCTACACAGCACAATTATTTACTCTTCACTTGTGCTTACTGTTGTACCACATAGAATTTATGTACAGTAATGGTTTTGCTTGTTAACGTCATAGTAATTATTTCAATATCAATTTTGCTGTTGATGTTTGCAACTGATAGCATGCATGTCAAACTGATTATATGCAACAGTGAGAAATCACATGAAACAACTACTGGCAATAATTAAAACATGCAAAGAAACACTAATTCAAATATAATTACTTCTAGTGCAGTCAGATGACAGTGATCAGAATATTTACTCAGATCCATACAACGTTTTCAGAGCACAGAGATATTGTTGTTCAATATCTGATTGAGATTCTTTTCTAACCAGTGTAGATTTCTAAGGATGAATTCTGTTTTTGACCTATGCACAAAAAACGCTGATTGTTTATCTGACATAATACAAAAAAATAACAGAGTCATATTAAAATTCTGACTTTTATCGATTTAAATCATCAAGTATTTAGCCCGTCTACAGCATCAAGCTTCTTTCAAGATAAACAAATAGAAAAAAAAATGTAAAAATAAGTTCCTCTCATTTGTCCTGGAAGGTTTTCTTGTTGTGTACTACAGCCATGATCCACAAAGATCTAACTTTTGGTACTGGATGTCCTTCCAGTAGTAACCTAACAACACTGCAGGAATGCCAGTTTATGCCAAAAAACACCACAGAAATGGTTGCATTAATTTTAATCTCCCAAAATATCTTTTTTTAAAATAAGTAAAAATATTGTCAAAATTGTAAAACACACTTGCTTGCATTTTTTTTTTTGCACTGATATAGAGAGTCTTGAAGCTTAACCGTGTTGGTGCATTTTCAACAAAGTTTGCATAATTTGAATGTATGGAAATGTTCCTGTTTTATCACTGTTTTATGAAGTTACCAGTTTTGTACACTGTATGTATGACATTAAAGGGGTCATATGATGCCATCTCAATTTTTCCTTTCTCTTTGGAGTGTTACAAGCTGTTCGTAGCGCTTGTTGTTTGTCGTTTCTCCGATCACAAATGCAGACATGGTTTTATGTTTACGCAGTGCGATATGCAACGCAACGCGTAAAAAAACAGTATAAGTCATTATAATCCTTAACTATGTCCCCACTGGATGCAACAAATGCCTCATTTGTAATGGGTTTTACTGGTTTTGTCTCGTCGCTCCTGGACACGGCATCACAGTATGGTAAGGGGCGTAACATTTCCGTCACATGCTTGAGGTATTCGGCCAATCACAACGCACTGGATAGCTGGCCAATCAGCGTACACCTTGCTTTTCAGACCGATGAGCTTTGTAAATATCGACGCGTTTCAGAAAGGCGGGGCATAGAGGAGCAACAATAATGTACAGTATGTGGAAAAGAATGTGTTTTTTTTAACCTTAAAACGCACAAACACATTGCATTACACCAAATACACAAAATAATGTTCTTTTTAGCAACATATGACCCCTTTAAACTGCTTAGGTTTAAACATAAGTCTTGTTTGAAAGTGCTTTCACTGTATGCTCAATTTGTTTATACATCTAATTGAATTACATACTTTCCGCCTGAAGTTCTACCTGCAGTCTCTGCTATGTGAGAAAGAGTGCTTGTGTTTGGCACAGTAAACAGTGACACACTGTGCAAACACAGAGGCTTCTCAAATGAATTATACGGTCAGAATGTCATTTTTATCATTACATTAGGATATTAAATCACTTTAGGAAAAAGTATAAGCAATAGAATAAAACCCCTTGGACTCTATGGCAGGATGACCTATCATGAACGACAAGAATGTTTTCTTTAAAATGTTTGAATAGTTTTAATTACAATTGCTAGTTAATCTGATATGGAGAAAATGGGAAAATGGGACATAATGAGTCCAGGTCTTTAACATATTGGAAAGGATAAGTTAATTAGGCAGATCACAGAGTGTTTACAACTTTCCATCCTAATCTTCATGTGCAGTTGCTTCTGTAAAGACTAGGTTTTGTGAATGGTTTATTGTTTCCAATTGCTGTGGAGATGACAAAGAAACCAAACTTTTTTACACACATATATAAAGATTTGCTGGTCGACTTTAGATGATGACAGCTGTTGTATATAATGTAATACAGGTTTAATATGAATGACAAATTCTATATGGCGAAAACTGTGGTTCAAATGTAAAAGCGAAATGTACATCAGTGATGTATTTCTAACTGATCTGACCCTAAAATGTGTTTCTGTTGGATTAATCTATTTTTAGTCAGGTTGAGGTAGTCATATTAAATAATAGGCCTATTTTTCTTTCTCCATAAAACCAGTTTAGATGTTACCCAACAAAACATGACACAGTGTGTATAATATTGTTATGCTATTCATCCTAGGAAGTACTATTTTGACCATTTTTAAAACATTTTTATTTTTATTTTGATAGTAATTCATCAGATGTTTTCCTAATTATCTGAAAAATTCTTGCATCAGTGTTTATTACAAAAATGAAAATGTAGCAACTTTGAGGTTGTAGCATTGGTCTCATAAAAAGAATAAATACATATAAACATACATATACATCCTTTTTCTTAAAAGTCTTCTGGCTCTCAGCCCTTTGTATGTTTGTTTGCATTAAATTACACGAAATTAGATACCTGTAATTCTCTCACCATTAGCAAGTAACCACAACACACAATAATGCAATCGAACATCCTGCAAACTTGGAAATTTCCATTCCATTTCCCCAGGTTATATTTACAAATGCAATTGTTCACAGACATCGTTTCATCCTGATTCCAGGGACTTCTAAACTGTATAATGTCTGAAGAAAACATCAGCTGGTTTTGGGTAGCCAAACTGTGACTCAAATTAACTGATCCTGTTAACTTAGTATGAGAACCTCCACAGCAGCGCCAGTGTTTTATGGCCTTTGATTGAATTAGCGTTCATGTTTGTCATGTGTTTGGAGATCTTTCTTGGCTCAATAATTGCCCGGTGCTGTAACCGCCCACTTCCTTTATAACGAAACAAAAACAAAGATAATTTGTTGTTATTTCTCAACAACAGCTAATTGTTCAATTTAAATGAACAATGATACATCAAAACTATATCTAGAAGTTTTCCACAAACACTGAAGTAACTAAATTTGTACGTTTTGAAGAACATGTTTGAGGTCTTTGCCCAGGCAAAAACTCTCTATCCATATGTTTGAGTGTTTTGAGTGATTGCCACTGAATGATTTCTAAGCTGTGTTTGGTTGTCGCGATGTGTTTGCAGCTTGCATATTCTCCTAAATCAAATACTGTATCCTGTTCCTGTTTGTTTGGTCTGCTGGATGATAAGCTTTTCTTTTTAAACATACTTTTCAATTTTGATCCCGCAATTAAATTAATCATTATATCAGCAAACACTGAACCTTATAGTTGTTTTAGTAACATTAAGATACTATTATAGTTTTTTTTATTCTTTATTTATTACACATTTTAGATTTATAACTATTTACAGCAGAACCCAAGATGTACATAACATACAAAAAAGAAAAAAAAAGTTGAGTTCGGTGGGCTCAGCAGGATAACAATACATGTTGTATACAAGTACAGTTCAAGTCAGAGGTCTGATAAAGTCTCAATAAGGTCCAACCAAAATTGCATTGTCTTTCTGGTAGGGCTGCACGATTAATCGAATGCGATTGTCATGCGCATTTTGTCAGTAAAGCCGGTTCTGTAATCCGCAGTAAATCATCATCAGGTGCTTTCAGATGGAGCAGCATTTACTACACAAAGCCGTAGTTCACTGACGAGTTACGCAAAAAAATAGTTTGCGATAATGACAGCTGTTTGCATAGCTTCTCAGTGAACTACGGCTCTGTGTAGTAAATGCTGCTCCTTCTGAAAGCATGTGAAAATTTTAATGAAAATGATAATAATAAGAACTCAGATAAACCGTATATTGCCGTAGTCGTGTGTTTATTAGTCACGTTGAATCAATGAAAGCAGTTGAATCTTCTGTTTATTCAGCTGCAACGATAGGCATTTCCTGGGTTTCTTCTGCAAGGCGTATTTGGAGTTTCAGCGTGAGAGCGCCCTCTGGCCTTCGAATGGAGATTTACTGCTGATCACAGAACCGTGCTTCACTGAAAGATACGCATGACAATCGCAGCTTCTGTCGAATCGCGATTTCGATTCCATTTCGATTTATCGTGCAGCCCCACTTTCTGGTGGATATGATATTTTTTTAATAGCTTGAATTAGTTTTATCTTTATATTTTCCTTTTTTAAATCTTTGTTAAAGTTTTAGTAATTTTGTTGTTTTTATTTTTTATTGAATTTTTTAATGTTGCTGTAATTAGTTCTAACTTAAATTTTGTTGATATAACTTAAAAAGCCAACTAAAGTTAACTAAACCTATAATTTTATTTAGTCTATTTTAAGCATGAACACTTACTTTTTTAAGTTGAAACCACACATTACTACTTATTCTTATATTGAATTTTTGGCTGTAATAACTACAGCAATCATTTTACAGTGTATATAATTTTTGTATTTTTATTTCAATTTGAGTTATTTCAGTACATCAATCTAAACTAAAGGAAAATGAGAAATTAGAAACTAAATGCAAATAGAAATTAAATACATTTTTTATTTCGGTAAAGATTTATTTTAAGTAACATTTTTTAATGGTTTTAGTTAAACATAATAATCCTGCTTATAGTAGTTTGCTTGTTTATTGGATTAACTTCAATAAACAAGCAAAGTTTCTATCCAAACTTGGATTTAATGTGCATGCATTTGGAATGTGATCAAGTCAAAAGGTTATTGAACAGCTTGTAGACCTGTCACTTCCTGCTCTGTGGCAAGTGATGCAAGTTTCCTGTGAGATTTGAGTTCAACAACTTTGGGTTCGGTGGGCTCAGACCACTGACATGTTGTGTTGCTCTCTCCAGTAGATGATCCACGGCATCTGTGCCCCAGCCAATGAGCTAACGGGAATATTTAATCTGCCCTTGATGTGTTTATTTCCTGTTTTGTGTTATCTTGATCTTCAGGCCCAGTAGTAATTCACATTGATTGTCTATATGTTGATAATGTTCTTCATAAAATAAAATTGTGTGAATGGTTGAAGGTGAGGTGTGTCTCTGTGTTTGAGCCCTGCCGCAAACTCATGCTGTTGGTTTAGAGAACTTTACAGAATGACAATCTTGTCATTTGTTGCCCAACTGGGCATTTCAAATGGGTTGTATTTTTGTTTGCTGCAGCAGAAATGGCAAATAATAAGGAGTTCTTAACAAATGTTGTTTTACAATCCAATACAATGCTGAATACAACAACTCTGTTTGATAAATTACATACCATGAGAGATGTAATGCGTCTGTGCGTAAATGCATGAATGTAAACATGAACCTGATACATCATGACGTCACACACCATTGTTTCTCATGATTCTTGTGACTTTGCCAGGTTTGTTATGCCACTGTTTTGTCCTTTTTGGAGCTTGACAGCCTTTGTGTCTACATTTTCTGTATAGAAAAGTGCATCATAAACGTTTACCGTTTAGGAAACTCGTGGTTTCAAAATGACTAGAGGGGGCGCAAAATGATGAACAATCTTTTTAAAGTTGTGTAATATCATGTTAAGTTATGTAATAAACAAAAGGTCGTTTTGGAAATTTTAATTATCCTACTTTCTTGAAAGGTCAAACTTTTCCTCTGAAGGAATGAAAATGTGTTTAGATGAACTCCTTGAGAAATGCGGAACATATGAAAGCCACTGCAGAGTGTTTTATGTAGGGGTTGTTTGTCCCACTCGTGATGTTTGAATTCACAAATTGCCCTCATTTAATCTCAAATTGCATTATGATGAAGGCTGTTCCTCCTCGGAATAACATTTGACCAGTCAGTTGATTTTAATTCACCCTGTGCCCATACTTTCTGCTTTACTGCTTTGGGGCATGAGCTGCCCAAAACGGCTGGAAAAGTCTATATTTTTAACTTTTTAAATACTCCTGAATGTTAGAATGTCACAAAAAGTTTCACTCCCATTGCTCCCGAATTAGTAGACTTTTCTCTTACTGTTGTTACATAATACCTTTTCCATGGCTGTAAATTATTTTAACCCTATATGACTACAGATGTCAACACGAAATCTGCTTTTACAGTTTAACTTAATGTCATGTGCCTTTTAAAGCATGGACATTGGCTGAGGTTCAGACTGATTCTAAATGAGGAGTTTGTGTTTGATGTATCTTCTACAGTAGCTCATGTCCTATACAGTTTTGTATTAAAAGACATTAAGTAAATCTGTAAATTAGTGTAAATAATAATGATAATTATTCATAATTTCTGTCATCCTTGTATTGGTAGTATTTATATCTACTTTATGAAATGTAGACATATTGGTTAAAGGGTTAGTTCACCCAAAAATGAAAACTCTGTCATTAATTACTCACCCTCAAGTCGTCCCATCGTGGTAATATGCGTTGATCGTGGTAATATTCTTGCTGTCTATGGGAGGGTCAGAGAGCTCTCAGATTTCATCAGAAATATCTTAATTTGTGTTCCGAAGATGAACGAAGGTCTTGCAAGTTTGGAAAGACGAGGGTGAGTAATTAATGACAGAATTTTAATTTTTGGGTGAACTATCCCTTTAAGGTTAAACTCAGTTTAGCACACTCTAAAAAATGCTGGGTTAAACACAACCCAGTGCTGGGTAAAATAGGGATAAACCCAGCAATTGGGTTGTTTTGGCCCAGTGGTTGGGTTACTACCCAGAAGGTTGGGTTAAACATTTAACCCAACCGCTGGGTCAAAACAGCCCAATTGCTGGGTTTGTCCATATTTTACCCAGCACTGGGTTGTATTTAACCCAGCATTTTTAGAGTGCACATTACTACACTTAAAATCATTTGGTGTAGAATTTACTTAGAAATAATGATATAATTACAAAGAATGGCAAGTAACACGTTGAATTAAACCTGAAATTTTGTAGTAAGAAAACTGAAATACTGATTTCTTGTAAAACATGCTCCAGTAATCTTTGTTTTATTTACAACTATAACATTTTTTTTTTTTTACAGTATTAGTTACACTAAAAGCAGAGCTTTCAGATGAATTGGTTGCTGGATGCCTTTTAATGTTTATTAAAGTTGAAAAGTTGTTTGGATGCCTTTATTTCATTTTCTCATTTCAATGAATTGCAAATCCTACATCCGTAAATAGTGCTGCATGTGGATTCACAATTAGATTAAGATCAGGGTTTTGGCTGGGCTTTTGTAAGACATTCACCTTCATTGTTCTTGAGCCACACCAAGGTTTATTTTACCTTGTGTTTGGGATTACTGAAAGAACTGTTTCCCAAGTGTTCGTTCCCAGCGTACAGAAAGAGATATCCAATCTCTGCCATTGGAAAGCAGCTCAACACCGTGATGTTTTAACCTTCATACTTCACCAATGGGAAGTCGTTCTGTGAAAGGTGTGTAATATTAGATTTGAGCCACATGTATGTGGCCAAAGTATATGCACACCCCCTTGGTTTGCCTATTCTGTCAGGACAAATCTTAATGCTGTAGCATGTAATACTAGAAAATGATATGCTTTCAGTGTTGTTGAAGCTGTTCCTGCATGGCAATACTGCATGAAGAAATGCTTTGAGGAACTTACTGGCATGTACTTCGTTCAGACCTGAACATCTTCAAGATCAACTAGAACACCAACTGCAAGCCAGACCTCTTTACTGATGCTCTTAAGTCTAAACTGGTGCAAATCCATGAATGTTCCATGTTCAATCAGTGTTTAACCTTTAGTGAAATGCCTTCCCAGAAAAGTTTAACCTTTAACATACAGAGAAAGGTTCATGTATTTTGCATGTTTTTTGAACAGAAAATTACCCTCCTCAAACTTCTGCAACAAAGTTGGAAGCACAGAATTCTCTAGAATGCCATTAATATTCGTCTCACTAGAATTGGTGGAATAGGGAAACCTGTTAATAAGAAATACCTGTTATTATTTAGGGAGTGTCCACATACTTTCCACCATTTCATAACTGATGAACTGGATTTCTGGTTTGATATTTGATTGTTCTAGTTTTCTGTTCTAAATTATTTAATTGGATTTAATATGCTTAAGTGACGTTAAATTACATCATTTGACAGCTTAATAGCTTTAAATACAAATTATATCACAAAATACATTGTTTTGGAGTACAATTAAGTGCTTTCCCTCATAGTCCCATGAGAAGATCTGTACTTCGTTTTTACAACTTTGAAATTAACGTTTGCTTAAAAAAACCTATTATAGTTATTCCACACACAATAGGAGCTATTTTGAGTGCCTTAATGCAATCATTGGCCTGTACATAAACACATGCGATGGATAAAGAAGCATAGGGGGAGAACGGGGCACAAAGTAACACTTTTTGACTTTCTCAAATTGTGTAAATCCACATGGGGTTCAGAGTATAATTTTTTTATCCACAGTAATTTCACACTTGTCTAGTACAAATATGTCGCTTTGTTTCATAATTACAGTGTATACGTTTTTCTTTATTTACCCTCAAAAATTGGAAGTGAAATGTGACAACATGCCCCATAGGTGGGGTACATTGTAACAGCTGAGGGGCACGTTGTTACATCACCATATGACAGCTTAAAATGTTATCTGATCGCATGAAAAAAATATACAAGACAAACTAAAATATGTTGTCAATAAAATAAAATAATTATTTGTTTCAAATAAAATAATGGCGTTTTTTAAGAATTAAAAATAATCTGATTTTGGAGTTTGACAATGAACACATTGCAACCATGCTTGGGACGGCCCACAACGAGCCAAAATGCTTTACGTGTCTTGAAATAATAATTTCTTAACATTAAACATTGACTGTCAGTATTTATTCACCTGTTTCTCATCGTTTATCATTAAAATGTATTAAAGTAAATAGTGTACCGTCTTCTGATAGTTAACGAAGCATTAAAAAATAATCTAAACTGATAAATAACATATTGGAGATTAAAATAATAGCAGATTTGTCTAATTTTAAATGAGTAATAAAAACGGAGATGAAAAATGTACTTAACCCAGAAATATAATTTTACCACGGTCAAATAAATGTTCAGCGATATCTTCAAAAAACTTTTGAATGTTGGTGCACTTTTTTCTCTATATAATGTTGAAATGGTAACTAGTAAATGCTGTAAATTTGGTTATGCTAGCATGTGTGGAAATATTTAAACCACGTGTGTTAACTTACCCCGCGTTACTTTGTGCCCCGCGCTCCCCCTAATCATGGGATGAAAACATTCATTGTAGAGGTTGTCCCTCGGTCATCCCAGGACTCTCTTACTCTTTCCCACTGGTGCGTCGAGGCGTGCCAGTGTGTTCATGTGATGCAGGAAGGATGTGTCCTAAAAGAGTTTGCATCGAGCCAAACTGCATCACTTCTGAGTCTGACACCGCTCAGCACTCGGATATTCCCCCTTTCGTTTTGCAGTTACATCGGGTGAAAGGGAAGAAACCGAAGAGAACGAGAGAAGGATTGTGAAATGGGAGCTACGGCATCATCCGCGCAACGGGACAGCAGATGTGAGGAGGACGCAGCGGCGGAGGAGCTCACTGCAGCGGCGAGCGATGCTCAGGATGACGGCAGTGCTGATGACAAGGTAGAATGCATGAACCAACCTCCTGCTGCAGAGAAATGCTTCACAAAGTTTCAAAGACACGAGCTCTGAATCTAAAGACACACACAGGTTGTAACTCGAAACATAGTGTGCTGCCTCCGTTACGGCATTTTTGAGGTAATGCAGAACATACGATGCTCAAAATGTTGTGTAGACGCTCTTTTCAGCTGAGTAGTTTTGTTTTGTTTCTCTGTCGATCAGGTGTTTATCTTTTAGGATAAGTTAATTAGACATATGTTTACAGAGTAAATGTATAGATTTATAAAATAGTGTGGACTTTGGTGCTTTTGCAAATCTTAGCACATTTGCGAAAAAGTAGAGAGGAAAGTCAGAGAAAGTAGAGTCTTTATTACAGGATAACATTTTCAGATACAGCAGACTAAAGCAATATACTTAACTTTGAAACCATTTTCACTCAGAAATAGCAAGTAAATGTCTTAAATAATATACACAGAAATAGCAAGTAACACATTGGGTTAAACATGACATTTTGAGAAAGACTGAAATAATATTTTGTTGTCAAACTTAATGTTTTAATTACAACTTAAATATTATTTATGTATTTATGTCTAGCAGTTCATTGCTTTTTTAGTAGAAACAACTGATATTCACAAGAGATCTTATTTGTGATTTTTCTTTTATATGAGGAAGCATCTTACCAGATTCTCAGAAGAAGAAAGGTCATATTGTCAAGCATTCTGAAATAAGTTACATTAGGATGAAAGTGTGTTTTGATTGGTGTGGAAAATTTATCAAGAATGTCCATAATGCAATATCCTGACTATCATTTGCAGCTACTTAACTGCAGTAATGAGAGTCAAAAGAAAGAAGATTAGGTGACTTTGTCCTATTTTTATAGGTGTTTGGCCTAAATTCGCTGTATGAACAAAATATGCTTTGGTTCTGGTAGTTCAGATTAGATAGTTTAGTTTAGTTTAATAAGAGAGCACATTATTTGTTTTGAATTAATTATACATATATATATATATATATATATATATATACACACATTTTTTTTTTTTTATTGATCACTGTAGTCTTGTGGTTTGAGAACTGCAGAAGTTGACATATTTCTTGGATGAAGTCACATGTCATCTGCCAAGTATTTCTGTTAATATTGCAGACAGAATAAATTCAATAACACTGATAACTGATGCATCCTCAGTGGCTGGCAAATAATATGGTATCTTTTTTACTTGACTCCAAACTTTAAATTAGAATTAACAGTGTTCCATCACTACTAAACTGCTTCTTATCATGTGGGTTGAATTTCTGGTTTGTCCTTTGATGTTTGTTTGCTTGTTCATCTGAATTATTTTATTGGATTAAATGTGTAGGTTAAGAATTTTAAAATGCAATTTCTTTTCGGTTTTTGAAAAGATGGTTTATTACATATCACAACTCCATCTCCTTTTAGTTTTTGGGTTTGTCAGTTTTTTTGTACTAATGTGTGCACATTAATGGAGGGATATTTGTAGTGCTCTTATTCCCAAAGGAGTGATGGAATTCTCCCTTACTGCACTGGGTGCATCGATTTTCCATGTAAAACTTGATGAGGTCAGCTATGGTTTAACAGGAAGTCTGTGAGATGGCTTTTAGTCAAAGGAGAGCTATTTGATACTCGGGTTCCATAAATATGTTCATTTATTTTGTTTTGTTAGTTATGCCAAGGGCCATCTCCTTCGAACTACATTGTGGTTAGGCACTTAACATTCAGAAAATGTAGTATTGTGATAACTTTTGTAAAAATGTTTGGGGAATTTCTTAACTTGAATCAGACTTCATAGTTGTACTTTTCCGTAGTTTCTATCTTTGGCCTGAGTGAGCAGTGCTGAACATACATGAGACAAACTATAATATGACAAACTCACTGAGATTGTTGCCAGAGATAGCATATAGATAATACGTATAGTTAAGAGCTACAGTGATGTAATGACAAATAATTTATAAAGTATAATTTACTTTGTTAATCACTTCTTAATCTGTCCTGTCTTTTCCATGTAGTTATTACAGAAAAACGGGCAGATCTCCAGTTTGAATGTAAAGACAAGAAACCATGCAGATGAATTAAATGGCAACTTTGAGGAGAAAGTACTTGCAGATGGTATGTAAAACTATATTATTGCTATTAATTTAATTGTTTCCCTTATTGTTTCCAAATGAAATGAGAACAGCACTTTTTTATAGTAGTAAATATAAAATATTTTTTGAGTATACACTTACCTTGGCACTTTTCATTCTCATTTAATTATTTATTTTTTGTCAGTTGGCTCAGGGTTTGTTACTCTGAAAGAAGATGGCACAGAAACAATTGAAGACCTCCAGGAAATGGATGCTCTTCAACCAGTCACGAAGATTGAGAGCACAGAGATGGTTAATGCAGATAGTGTGACTGTGAAGGAGGAAACTGTGGAGGACAACCAAGTGAATGATATCAATAAAGTTGGCTTCAAACAAATCTTCAGATTTGTTGGATTTAAGTTTACCCTAAAAAAAGACACATGTGAAAAGACTGAATCAGATGAAGAAGAAGAAAAAATGACAAGTCCCTCAGAGGACTCCAGTGACACCCAGGAGAACAGTGCAGTGGCAGCAAATGAAAACACACCTGATGAGACTCGAAAAAGTGAGGTGTCTTCCCAGCCTGATGCAGCTGAACCCTCTCAACAAACAGACAATGAAAAAGAGCTGGATCAGGACATAAAGATAGTGGAACATCATGTGGAGGACACACCTGAGAAAGAACTGGAAAAAGAAGGAAGTCCTGAGCCAGAGGCACCGATGTCACCAATGAAGCAATTCTTTACACAAGTACTTTTTGCCAGTTTAAGAAAGAAAAAGGAAGAAGAGGAAATGCAAACCCCAGCTATTATTCCTCTGTCTGAGTATGAAATAATTGAGCCTGAAAGTCTGAAGGAGGTGCATGAGCAACGAGTTGAAATCACAATAGAACATGAGATGCCAGAGATGACTTCACAAGTGTTAGAACAGGACACATCTAATAACTTGGTGCCCAAAATTGCAGCTAAAGTTCCAATTAACACTGGACCAACAGTCATACATGGATTATCAGAAGACTTTGAAGAATTTACAGACTTTGTGAGCAAACATCAGCAACTGAGTGATATTCCAGAAGAAGGCATCAATGAGGAAAGCATTGAAACACCAGTATCATCTGCTGAGTGGACAACACAGGATGACACCTTAGCTGAGGACATTGTGGAGTTGACAGCAGATGCGGTCACTGCCCCAGAACTATCAAGTGAACAATTTATTGGGGATGACACTACTGAAATGGTCTCGGCAGTCTCGCAACTAACCGATTCACCCAGGTCATCTGGGCATGTTACACCAGTGTCAGCTGAATATGGCATACAAACATCAGATGTGATCCTACAGGAAGCTATTCAATCTATCTGCATGACTCCAAGTGTTCAGTCAGTTACTACAAAAGATGAAAGCCAAGAATCTCTGGCCTTGTCATTTTCACCTTATATTGTACAGTCCTCCACAACAGAGGAAACAAAGGTTTTGGTTGCACATAAGAAAACTGAGGCAACAGCAATATGTACAGGCCTAGAATCTCAAGAAATAGAATCTGTTGATGAACATCTTCCTGCACCCTTAGTGGAGGTAATACCTGAAGTAAGTGATGCTGTCCCAACTGAATTAGTCTCTGATAACTTTACAAATGAAACTGAAATTGCAGGACTTTGGACAGATGAGGTCTATGAGGCTGAAATGAAGGAACTAAAGACTGAGTATCAGGAAGTAATTGTAAGTGAAAAGGAATCTGCCACTGAAACTGAGCTAAGTGTAGAGCAAGTTATTCAATTAGTGGCAGAGCCTCTTGTGGGAGAATCAGAGGAGACTGATATGGAGGAACAGAGAGAGGAATGTACAACTGGTATTGAACTCAGACAGGTGATTGAGACAATGCAAAGTGAAGCTGGGCTGGAACAGGTTATGTCAGACTACACCCATGGTCCTGAAACAGAGTGTCCACTGCATTCAGTGTTAGAGGAACCTGTATATAAACAACCAGTAGCTGCTGAACCTGAAAAAGAGCTCACGCTTTCAGATGTTGAATTGTACGTTGCTGAGTATGATCAACCTGCATCCACTGAAGTAGCTGAGTCTTTGACACATGGTGATATAGACAGCAGTCCTGGCACTACCACAAATAAAGAAGTCAAAGAAATAGAAATTAATGCTTCTGCTGTGGAGTGTCTGGAAATCACAGAGACTGATAGTATTATAAGTCCAATTTCAGATCACATACAGGCAGAGAAACTGGAATTAGAAGGGAGTTTAAAATTAGAAGCAGTTGAATCAATACATGTTGATGCCTGTGAAATACAAGTTGACGTAAAAGATGCAGTCTTATTAGCAGGTGATTCAGCGGTGACTGTGGAGAACATCAGTGGGAAAATGGAAGAAAAAGATTATGAAAAAATGGCACAGCAGGACATTAAGGAAATACATGTAGAAGAAGAGACAGGGGATGTTATTGCTTCAGAAGTCGTTAAAAATATTGAGGTTGAAAATATTTCAGAAGCTGGAGATAAATCATTAGCCAGAGAACAGCTGCCAGCCAAGGAGGTGTCTCTTCCAGAACCAGTATTAGTTGAAGAGGCTGAAGAGCTCCATAAAGAAGACATTAAAATACATTTGGATGATAAAGTGGAAGACAGTGCAACTGACAGAACGGATGGGATTTTTGTGAAAGAGGAAGAGGAACATGCAGTGAAGGAAGGGCGACCTCTGACAAACACTGACAGCAATGAAACTCCAACTGATAAACCTCCTGAAATAATTGTTGATGCAGGAAGTGAAATTGGAGACATGGTTTATAAAATAAGAGAACACACAGTTGTTTCTGCACTTTCAAAAGATGTATCTGAGCACACAGAAACACCAGAAGAGCCTGATGCTAGTTCTGAAGTCATACTAAAACCTCTAGAGATAGTATTGCCAAAAGTTGAAGCAAAACCTGTAGCAACAGAAATTGTGGTTTCTCAAACAGAAGACTGGGGTCAAGACACCAAACCAAGTCCAGAACTTCCCAAAGAGAATGCACAACCAGTGCCAACGGAGAATATTAAGACTGGTAAAGTTTTAGAGATGGTTGCCATTATTGAGAACACAACAAAACAATCTGGGAAAGAGAAGCCTATGGTGTCTGAACCAGTAACACAGGTACTTGCAAAATCTAAGCTACAAAAAGCAACAGAACAAGAGGGTGAAGCAATAGGTGGTGACCAGGCCCCAGCAATGACATCGTCAGAAATGAAAGAAACAGCAGTTCCAGAAGAAAAAGATACAATGGCTGTTGCTCCCAAACCAGAACCAGAAGGGTTTGATTCAGGGCCGGCTATGATTGAAGTGCCTACAATCACAGAGCTGGCACAAAATTATACTGCTGCAGAAATAGAGGTTAGTAATATGAGTGAAAAGAAGAATGAAGAAGATGAAAATGCTAGTCTAAAATGTGAACCTCATGAACAGGTAACAGAAATTATACTCTCAAATGAGTTGCAGGTAGACAAGACAGAAATTAAAGATGAAATAACCGCAGTAATGGAAATAACACCCACTGCACAAGAATCACAACTGACCTTTGAAGTTACAGCAAAAATGCCAGAAGTTGCTGTTTCTGAGATACAGTCACAAGTAGTGAGTGAACTCAGGGCTGAGACACTTGAAGTGACAGAACCAAAGGTAGAAATTCCAGTGGCATCAGAAGTGAAAGTAGAGACAGCTGTAGTAACTGAACTGGAAGTGGAGACACCAGTTGTCACCTCAGTGGTTAAAGAACTTGAAGTAGAAACACCAGTGGTTACATCTATGGCAAAAACAACTGATACTCATAATTCTGCTCTTACATCACAAAATCAAAACATAGACTCTGACACAACAGTGTTAACAACAGTGATCAAAGAACAAGTGATGGAGATTCCCACTGTTATTTCTGTGGTAGTGACACCAGCTACACCTTTAGATGAAGTAACGCCAATTGTAACTCTAGGCAACGAGTCAAAAGATGTATCTCCTGTAAAAGACACACCTGTCGAAACACCAAATGTCGAATCAGTGATTGTGAGGACTGCTGTGGCCCCAGTAGTAGAGATACATAATGTGATTCCAGTGGTAGCAACACCAGATATTGGTTCAGTAATAGTAACAGAAGCTGCATCTCCAGTGGTAAGTACAGGAACAGTGACTACTACACTAGCAGAAGCACCAGTTGTGAGCACAGTTGTAGAAACACCTGTTTTTTCTGTCACAGCAGTAAAATCAACTCCAGCTGCAGTAGAGAAAACAGTTGTGTCCCCTGTAGTAGAGATCCCAGCCACAGTAACATCTGTTGTGGAGACTCCAGCTGTTGTTTCAATTGAAGAGACTGTACCTCCAGAAGAGGTTACACTAGATGTGACCTCATTTGCAGAAACACCTGTGAGACAAGTAATTGAAACTCCCATTGTCTCCATCACATCAGTAAAACCAACTGTAGCTGAAGTGGCAAAGACACCAGACACTGCTATGATTTCAGTGACAGTGGCAGAAGCTGTATCTCCTGTAGTAGTTACATCAGCTGGAACTCCAATAGCATCAGAAACAGTTATGATCCCAGAAGTAAAAACCTCAGTAGTAACTTCAGCTGCTGAGACATCACTTGTGACACCAGTGGAAGAAACACCAGCTCAGATTTCAGTAATTGCAACACATGCAGCACCTCCAGTTACACCAGCAGCAACTGCAGCATCAGAAACATCAGCTGTGATCCCAGCTGTAGAAACTGCTGTTGTTACAGTTCCAGTTGCAGTGGTTGAGACACCAGTTGTGACCCAAGTAGTACAGACACCAGGTCAGGTTTCAGTGATGGTAACAGAGACTGTCCCTCCGGTAGTTGTTTCAGAAGAGACTGCAGCAATAGAAACACCTGTTGAGTTCCCAGTATTACAAACTCCTGTTGTAAATTCAGCTTCAGCTGCAGTGGTTGAGACACCAGTTGTGACCCCAGTGGTACAGACACCAGGTAAGGTTTCAGTGATGGTAACAGAGCCTGCACCTCCAGTAGTTGTATCAGTGGTGACTGCAGCAGTAGAGGCACCTGTTGTAATGCCAGTAGTAGAAACTCCTGTTGTAAAGTCAACTCCAGTTGCAGTGGTTAAGACACCAGTTGTGACCCCAGTGGTACAGACACCAGGTCAGGTTTCAGAGATGGTAACAGAGACTGCACCTCCAGTATTTGTTTCAGCAGTGGGTGCAACAGTAGAAACACCTGTTATGATCCCAGTAGTAGAAGCGCCAGTTGTAAAGTCAACTGCAGTTGCAGTGGTTGAGACACCAGCTGTGACCCCAATGGTACAGACACCAGGTCAGGTTTCAGAGATAGTAACAGAGACTGCACCTCCAGTAGTTGTTTCAGCAGTGGGTGCAACAGTAGAAACACCTGTTATGATCCCAGTAGTAGAAGCGCCAGTTGTAAAGTCAACTGCAGTTGCAGTGGTTGAGACACCAGCTGTGACCCCAATGGTACAGACACCAGGTCAGGTTTCAGAGATAGTAACAGAGACTGCACCTCCAGTAGTTGTTTCAGCAGTGGGTGCAACAGTAGAAACACCTGTTATGATCCCAGTAGTAGAAGCGCCAGTTGTAAAGTCAACTGCAGTTGCAGTGGTTGAGACACCAGCTGTGACCCCAATGGTACAGACACCAGGTCAGGTTTCAGAGATAGTAACAGAGACTGCACCTCCAGTAGTTGTTTCAGCAGTGGGTGCAACAGTAGAAACACCTGTTATGATCCCAGTAGTAGAAGCGCCAGTTGTAAAGTCAACTGCAGTTGCAGTGGTTGAGACACCAGTTGTGACCCCAGTGGCACAGACACCAGGTCAGGTTTCAGAGATGGTAACAGACACTACACCTCCAGTAGTTGTTTCAGCAGTAACTGCAACAGTAGAAACACCTGTTATGATCCCAGTAGTAGAAGCGCCAGTTGTAAAGTCAACTGCAGTTGCAGTGGTTGAGACACCAGCTGTGACCCCAATGGTACAGACACCAGGTCAGGTTTCAGAGATAGTAACAGAGACTGCACCTCCAGTAGTTGTTTCAGCAGTGGGTGCAACAGTAGAAACACCTGTTATGATCCCAGTAGTAGAAAGTCCAGTAGTAAAGCCAGCTCCAGTTGCAGTGGTTGAGACACCAGTTTTGACTCCAGTGGCACAGACACCATGTCAGGTTTTAGTGGCAGTACCAGAAGCTACTCCTCCAATAGTTGTTTCAGCAGTGACTGCAGCAGCAGAAACACCTGTTGTGATCCCAGTAGTGGAAACTCCAACTCCAGTTGTAGAGGCAGAGACACCAGTTGTAACGCCAGTGATGATGACACCAACTGTGACTCCAGTAGCGGAAAGGTCAGTTGTGAGCCTAGTACTAGAAACTACCACAGAAGCACCAACTGCAATTGCAATGGCAGAGAGACCTGTTATGATCCCAGTGGTACAGACACCAGCTCTAGTTTCAGTGATTGCAAAAGAGGCTGCACCTCCAGTAGTTCTACCAGCAATGACTGCAGGAGTAGAAGTAAAGCCACCAGTGGTAGAGACACCATTTTCATTACCAGAAGTGCCTGCTGCAATCCCAGCAGTACAAACACCAGTTACAGAGCAGGTAGCACAGACACCGACGACACCAGCCATGCTCTTGGTAAAGGCAACATCAGTTGTAACTGGGATGGAGGCACCCACTGTGACTACATTAGAAAAGGCACGGCAGAAGACACCAGTAGCAGAGACACCTACTTTATCCCCTGTGATGATGGCACCAGCTATTGCCGCAGTTGTAGTAGCAACAGCGCCACCTGTTGCTACACCAGAAGTAAAGAAAGCAATGTTGCAGGTAGTTGAACAGGAGAAAAAGGAAGCAAAGTCAGAGGCTTCAGTTGTGTCTAAAGATGTTCAACCACCATTTGTGGCTGCGAAAGAGGTAAAGACATCAGTTTTAACTCAAGAGTGTATATCAGATGAAGAAAATGGGAAGGCTTCCTTGCGGCATACTTCAACAGAACCTCAGTCAGAGGTAGAGGAGGATGTGTGGGAGGATGCTGTAGATAATATTGGAGATTCCCCATGTCAGGTGACACACACAGAGGATGCACCCCAAGATACTGCTGCTAAACAAACATCTGATGCTGCAATTTGATAGTGGCATGCTAAACCAGATGAAAGATTTGAATGAGTTGGTAAGTCATTTTATTACATTGCATTCAGTTATCAGTCATTTTTGATGTCGGATTTAAAAAAAAAATCATAACACTGATTCTATAATTTCAGGTGCAAGTTTAACAAGGAAAATTCAGAACATTTTACACCTGGAAGAGGCTGTGCTCAGCACATAATCAGCTGGGATTCACATTTCTGACAACAAAGAAATGACCAAACCACTGAGAAGTAAAATTGCATCATTAAAGTTCCCTTAAGCAAAAGTGAAACCAAAAACAGTAGTTATTCAGTGGAGTGGCTGTTTTTTGATCATTAACAACATTTTTACATTTTACTTTGATGCAGAAAATATTTCAACATATAAAACCCTTCAAAAGCAGCTATTTTGTCATATTTTTACTGAGGATTTTTGTCAATGAATTTTTTTTATCATTATTCAGACATTAGCATAAGCTTATGCCACATTATATCATGCTGTTACATATCTAACAAAAACAAAAAACAAACATTTGTACACATGCATTATATCTTGACCATTTGGCATATTTAGCATAAGAAAATTATTGTCATTGTAGAATGTGCAATTCCTGGTATTTAAAGATATTTACTAAATCAAGGTTAATTTCATTTTGAACCATCATATACCTCTTGATATGCATCTAGGATACATTTATTTTATACTCTAAATACGATGTACATTTTACCAAAGCTGTAATGAGCAAATCACAATCATGCTCTATCAAAGAGAGATTTAGACAGTATTCAGTCAGATATAGTCAATGACTGAAAATGACAGATTGTTTAATTTGTTTTACAAAGAACAGTCAAAATCTTATCAAACTCATTATTTATTTTTGTTGCCATGTCATTGTTATGAATATTTTTATTTGTAATTTACAATTTTAATTTACAGAAACACCCAATCTTAGAAAATATTTGTGGCTATATTTTTGGCATGAAAATTGAAGCATGCAATCTAATGTTGCAACTACTGACTTTTCCCCATGTAAGTTTTTTTTTTTTCCCCAGAGAAGCACTTAACATATATAAATGTTCCATGAGTATCAAATGAGTATCAAAACACTCTGTACTGCATATGATCATTACACAGTTGAGCATTTTTAATATTGTACAACCTGCCTTGCCTGTATTACGGAGGTTTGCGGCTGGCCTGATACAATAAGCCATGACATGATTGAAAACAAATTTTTTACTTATTCTAATATATTGCTAAGTGTCCGAAACCACATGTACAGACTGTTTGATTATACAGACTATGCATCTTTGAAGAAATTGCAATATTAACAATCAACTAAATACAAGAGTGTATTGTTATTCCTGGATTTTGCGACATTTGAAAATGTATGGTTTAATACAAATGATCATTTTAAGTTTTATTTAAATAACGAAACGTTACCAATTTTGGACTTGTAATTTATGAAAAGTTGATATACAGCATGCTAGTAGTTTTTATTTCTTTTGGCGAATGGATGAAAGACAGCCTCATAATATGCTGTTTTTTTCTTCTACTTGCAATGTTGAATTACTTAACGAGGTAACTCAGAAGTGTTTCTGATTGGAAACATTAAGTTTTGGCATTTTATTCGTTTCAAACTAATTCACAAATGACCTTTCAATAGAAAAAAAGACATGAAAATGCAGTGGACCTTAAAAAAATACTTATCTCTTAGTTCATAACAACACAAACATACAAATAGTTAAATACTGGCAATAAGCTAATACTGCTTTAGCATGACATTTCAAGAAGGAATGGTTACTTCAGGAATAGTTGTCTCCAAGTCCTTCTTTTGATTTTCCCCCAGTGAATTTTCTGCCAATGGTACAGCGTCGCTCTCAGTCAAACACTGATGTTTGGGAACCTCAGAAGGACTTGCAAAAGGTGCTGCACACATGCTACATTTATAAGGTCTTTCAGAAGACTGAAAGAGAGCTTCCACTTGACTGTTGTCTTCTCCACCACACAGAACCAAACTCTGTTTGTTGACCATAATGTACGAGTCTGTGTCCTGACTCAGACAAACGTGTCGAGCAGCTTGATTGGCTCTGCAGAAGTTCTTTCCGCAAGCACTGCACTTATATGGCTTTCCAGTGTGAATGTACATGTGCTCACGCCAGTGACTTTTCTGAATAAACTTGCGTGCACAGGTTGGACACTCAAATTTTCGGCGTTTTATTTCACGACCCATCTCGGTGCCCTCCAGGTTGTCTATATCAACCATTTCAGAGGGCGGCAGGGTGTCTTCCATCCACGCCTGTTGATCGGTATCACTAATAACATCACTGTCAACACGCAAATGGTCCTCTTCCATATCCTGAACTTCAAACTCAATAGTGTGACCATTTTGCATAGACAACACCTGTGGCTCAGTTGCTTTGTTGGTGTGGACAAGGAGATGTTCCTTCAACTTGCACCTCTGGTTAAAATGGATTCCACAATAATTACAGGTGTAATGCTTTCTGGAGGAAGCACTCTTACTCATTATGCCATATGTGAGGTGTCGGAACATCGTGGCTGCAGGTTTCTGGGTGGGTGACTCTATGCCGACAGGTTGTGGAGATCTGTAATCCATATCAGAAATTTCCAAAAATTCTCGGTGAATGTTTTCAGAGTTTTTAGCATAAATGCCATCCTTGCATGCTGTATTTCTTTCAGGCCGACTGTATGTCTGATCAGGTATCTGTATTCCATAAAGCGAGTTTGTCAAAGGTACATACTGGGACTCGGGGTTTATAAGAAGACTTGCCTCCTGTAATAAAGGGTAGGCATGCAGGAATTTTACACCTTGCTCAAGGCGAAGAGGGTCAATGGGCTGTGTGGTGAATTTTCCAGTGTACATTAAGTTTAGCAGGTAGCTGAAGATATCTGCTTGTATGTCTGAAGGCCTCAGTCGAACACAGTTACTGCAAAAGAGAAGCATAAAGAATCATTTAATAACAGAGTACTGCAAATGTGAACAAATAACTTTTTTGCAATCACGTTCGTAGTACCTGTCTTGATGGATGAACAGCATACGGAAGTAGTTTGAGAACGCTGCAAGAACGGCTTTGTGGGCTTTGAAAAGAACATCCCCGATGGCCACAGTACAGTCACAGAGAAAACCAAACTCTCTCTGAGCATTGAGGCGCTTAAGGAGAACGAGACCATGATGGGCCAAGTCCATTTTTTTCCACCTAAACACACACACACAAATTAAAAGAAAATATTCGTAAGGTTTTCAGTAGGTTCAGTCAATTTATCTTGCACCTCATTAAATATGCATTTCGGTCACCAAAACTCCATTTATTAAAGAACATCTATAGCTTATGTGTCCTTGACCATATGGCTAAACAAATAAATAAATTCTGGCCAATATATATTTTAAATACATTCAGTATATATGATGGAAACAGAAGCTAAATGAAATATATTTTCGGAATTGAACATTTTAAAATGGGCAAGCTAAAAAAAAATTCAATCTTACAGTAGGCTACATTGAGTATGAATGCATATGTGGTAACCATTTATATATTGTTATATTACACTTTTACAACAAAGAAAGTTTTTCCCCCCTCAAATGTGACATGTGAATGTATTTTCTTGGACTGAAATATACGGAGGACAAAACACATTTTTAAACGGTTTTGAAAAATAAATATTTTTTAAATATATTTTTAAAAGAAATGAAAAAAATGGCGGAAAATATATTGGTATAAAATATATTGATGTAAATATATTCTGAATCATATTTGTGCAAATATATATTTTTGGCCATTTTTTGTATATTAATTTGATTGTGTGTGTGTGCATATACACTAGTTAACATTTGAAGTGGATCAAAACCTTTCATCAAAGTTGTCCTAAAACCAAAATGCATTCTTGTCTTAGGACAACTTTGATTCACTTCTTTGATTCACTTCAAATGTTGACTACTGTATATATATATATATATATATATATATATATATAGCAGTAAGGGTGTTTTTCTATACTTGTGAGGGTAACAATATTTATAACAAATACAGTAAAAACTACTTGTTATAACATTCCTCACTTGCAAAAAAAAAAAAAGAATTTAAATGTAAAAACCTACATAATGTCCCATTTCAGAAGTGTGGTTTCAGTGTCTAAATAGGTTTTGAGGCAACTACGTGTGTGTGTGTGTGTGTGTGTACGCGTGAGTGAGTGTGCGTGCGTGCGTTGAAGCCCCGCCCATGCTGGTGAATTCCGAGTACAAAAGTTTCCGCGGACAAATAGGAAACACGCGCTCACGCAATGAATCAAATAAAATAACATTACGTTACACTTTAAACGAGCGAAAGAAAATCACACAGATGAACAGAGAAATTAAACCCGTTAATCTTCCGATAAGCAAAAGCAATGCCAAGACGAAAACGGTCAAAATATGTATAATTTTCGTTTAAGATCCGCGAGTAATCGATAGTGTCCTTCGTTACTGGACTAAAAACAAGCCGACAACGGTTGTATTAAACACTCGTTTGAAATAAAACCTTTAAGCCGTCACTTACCGTCTGCTCTTTCGCGACAGAACTCTAATTCAGTTTAGTTTGTTGGCTGAAGCGGAGGAAACCTCTCCACCGAGCAGTACGAGTTCAGTCAGTCTGTAATCTGCTGCCGTTTTCCGGAGGCTTTGAATCACATGACGTGAGCGCGCGCCGTATCGAACGGCTGTCGATCACTAGAGGCTGATCGATCAATCAATCAACTGCGAGACCACTACAACATTTGTTAGCAGGTCCATTTGAGCAGCATTTGTAATAACTAGTGAAATAATGAATAAAAGTGTCAAATGTTAGCCTACTTAAGCTTATACGTGTTCCAAAAAACAGAGACAGTTTGTCACAGCTTGTAAAGTAAAAAAAAAAAAAAAATCAGTGGAGAAATTTTAGTATTATCAGAGGCTATGTAAGCACAACACAATTACAAAACCAAGTTCCATGCCATTGGCAACAAGGCAGCATGTGAAAAGTTGTGCACAGTTTGGAGCGGTTTTATATTACTCAAGCTCATTTAGAAGTTCCAAAACACAGCTATCTGCTTAATCTGGATTTTACAGCAGGAGTTGAGTTAAGGACATAGATTCAACAGTGATTTCTATCCCATAACTTTCTGAAAAGGAGGCAAAACAGACACAAAATGAGCCACTATTTATCCGATACTTCTAAAAAAAACTTTATTTCGGGTCAGTGTCACATTAAGAATAGCAAAAGATAAGATGATTTATCAATGAGAACTTCATCTACAGAAAACAAACTGATTTGCTGGTTTACACAAAGTCACTGTATGCCACTGTAAGACTGTATCTGTGGGTCCTCAGAAGATTACACGAGCAAGTTCAAACATCACCTAAAGATAAAAGAAAATAATATATATATATATAGGTTTTGCATTGCATTTGCAAAATGTGTACTTTAAATCAAATTTGGAGGACACAAATATGATATGATGTAGACATTTCAACAGTTTTTGACAGTGCAGCTGAATATTATTTATTGTCTATTGAACTGGTGTTCAAAATGAAAGTCTGCTTAAAGTGGATATCAGTGTTTACTAACCTCAATAGTAATCAGAACAACGATCATCCACTCCAGTCTGAGACTGTGTTTCTCACTGAAGTGATTCCTCATCAGGTCTGTAAGTTCAGTGCAGTGTTGTAACTTCTCGTTCACAACCTAGAAAACAAACAGTGAGCTAGGACCAAAGCAACATTTTATCAGGATATTTAAATGTCCCTTAAAGGAATAGTTTACCCAAAAAATTTAATTTGCTTAAAGTTTACTCACCCTTAGGTCATTCAAGATGTAGATGTAGAAATTTAACATGACATCACTTGCTAACCCATAGATCCTCTGCAGTGAATGGGTGCCGTCAGAATGAGAGTCCAAACAGCTGATAAAAACATCACAATAATCCACAAGTAATTGTCTTGTGAAGTGTAGCGGTCTAAAGTTAAAGGGATAGTTCACCCAAAAATGAAAAATTGATGTTTATCTGCTTACTCCCAGGGCATCCAAGATGTAGGTGACTTTGTTTCTTCAGTAGAACACAAATTATGATTTTTTAAGTCCAGCCGTTGCAGTCTATCAGTCGTATAATGCATGGCAATGGTAACAAAATCTATGAGAGTAAAAAAAACATGTACAGACAAATCCAAATTAAACCCTGCGGCTCGTGACGACACATTGATGTCCTAAGACACGAAACGATCGGTTTGTGCGAGAAACCGAACAGTATTTATATAATTTTTTACCTCTAATACACCACTACGTCCAACTTCCTTGAGCGCACGCACGGCATCCGGTGCGTGAGGTGTGTACGCGCTCTGGCGTAGTTTACGCAAGCGCCGGAAATGATCTCTTGCGCGTATACGTCACTCATTGTTTACACAGTGCACAGTCATTGTAGGTACGACGGCTAATCAAAATGGTACTTACTTGCGCTTATCCGGATTGTTCAAACCGACTTAAAACTAAAAGATTACTTTCTCTCGCGCGAACTCATTCGGGAGTTGTGACTTTCCACGTATTCCCAACTTCTGAGCCTGCTCGCCTGAAGTTATGGTTGATTGCTCTTCGGCTGGATATCAACACACCCATTAACGTAAACTACGGCAGAGACGCGCGCGTACACACCTCACGCATCGGATGCCGTGCGCGCGCTCAAGGAAGTTGGACGTAGTGCTGTATTAGAGGTAAAAAATTATATAAATACTGTTCGGGTTCTCGCACAAACCGATCGTTTCGTGTCTTAGGAACATCTTGGATGCCCTGGGGGTAAGCAGATAAACATCAAATTTTCATTTTTGGGTGAACTATCCCTTTAAAACAGGTTAATGATAGATTTGTGTCTTACAAACACACAACTTTTCACATCACAAGATGTTAACTGATGGACTGGAGTGGTGTGGATTACTTGCGGATTATTGTGATATGTTTATCAGCTGTTTGGTTTCTCATTCTGACGGCACCCATTCACTGTAGAGGATCCACTGATGAGCAAATGATGGAATGCAAAATTTCTCCAAATGCAGAAACAAACTAATTTACATCTTGGATGGTCTGAGGGTGAGTAAATAGTTTTCATTTTTAGGCAAACTTTTCCTTTAAGATAGATGCAAAAACATTTTGTGCAAGTACTTTCACTAACCTTAACTCTTCGGTTAATATTGAGGAACTGACAGGTCTTGTCATAGAGCTGCTCAAGATCTTCTCTGTCCCAGTAGAAATCAGGTGTGATCAGTAAGTCAGAGCTGAGATTTATGCAGTGCCTGCAAAAGGTTAAAAAGATTGTAATAATTAAATTAAATAGAGCAGCAGCTTATCTCATACAAAATAAACCAGATAAAATGATCTGACCTCAAGGAAAAGAGCTCCCCTATCTTCTGCATAACTTCAGCCCTGGACAGTTTCACTCTTTGTCCAGACTTCAGCATCTGTTAAAAAGTTTTATGGCTACAATTACTTCATTTCACACTGAGGTATATTTTGCTTTTTTAGAAAAACAGAACACATGTTTGCATCTGTGCCATTTAATATACAGAACTATTTGAACTTGCAAAAAGCAGCAAATGCTGGTATTACCTATGAAAGAGTACATAAGTGGATCTACCTCAGGAATTGACTGGATGGACTCAACAAAGTTGTCGAGAGAGACCTCCCATATTGCTAGTTTTACTGAAATCATGCAAGGTAAACACAAATATTAACAAGAAAATGCACAAATAAAAATATAATTAATCATCAATGTTTTTATAATTTATCAGTGTTTCAAAAAAATGTGTGAAAATGCAAACATATCCTACCTGACAGTGATAAAGCATTGGAAAATGCAAACTTCTCCAGAACAACCTGATCATAATCCAGCTCTTCATTAAACAAGAAAATTCCACGATGGAGCTTTGAATTACCCCTAAACCAACATATAAATAAAAAAACATATGAAAAAATACTGCAACTTTCAGTAGGTATTATATGATTTGAATATATGTTGCATTAAGAAATGAAGGATTTGTGACTCACTCTCCTACTGTATAACTGATCTCTTCATTTTCCCAGTGGACTAGGGCGACTTCATAGGGTTGAATTTCATGCTGTTCCAGTATCCTCATCACTGTCTTTACCTGAGTAAGGTACATCAAGGTTGGCTCACCAAGGTTGCATTTATTTGATCAAAAAGTCAGTAAAAACAGTAATACTGTGAAATATTACTACAACTCTTATTTGACTATATTTTAAAATGCAACACATTCCTGTGATGCAAAGCTGAATTTTCAGCATCATTACTCCAGTCTTCGGTGTCACATGTTTCTTCAGAAATTATTTTAATATGCTGACTTTCTGACTTCAAGAAGCATTTATGCTTCTTCTGTTCGACACTGTTTTCAACATTGATAATAATAAGACATTTCTTGAACACCACATCAGCATATTAGAATGATTTCTGAAGGATCATGTGACACTGGACTGGAGACTGGAGTAAGGATGCTGAAAATTCAGCTTTGCATCACAGGAAGAAAATTACATTTTAAAATATATTTATAATAATAATAATAATCATTTATAATAATATTTCACAATATTGCTGTGTTTTTTTTACTGTAAACAGCCAATAAATGCAGCCCTGGTGAGCATAAAAGTCTTCTTTCAAAAACATTACAAATCTTAATTATTCCAAATGTTCAGTTATGAATAAAACAGAACTACTACTCACAGTTTTTTCTTCAACATTCCAGAACACCACAGAACCTTCTCTGTATGGTAAACAAAAAAAATAAAAAATCAAACCCCAGAAATTCAAATGACAAAACATAATTCAGCATACCTGAAGATGAATATTGTGCCACTATCATAAGGTTTTGCAGCATTCTCTGTTCCCATCACCAAAACATTAGAAGCATCTGAAACCCACAAGATATATTTACTGCAAATATGTGTATCCTTCAAACAAGAATGGAATGTGGTACTTTCTGTGTACGGTCAAAAACATCAAAAATTGCTGCAGACGAACTGACCTCTGGGAAATTCTTTGATTTCAACGAAGCCATGAGCGATGAGATCGTGACAGAGTGTTGGTAAATGGTACTGATCTGCAGTTGCGTATGCGATGCACTGCATCATGTCCTGGAAAATGTAGTTAGATACATAATTATATATGCCAAAGATGAGTTTAACAAAAATAAATAAATCATCACACACCTCCTCCAGACTGGGATGATTGGTTCGTGAAGGCTGTTTGGTTCTTGGTCCCTTAAAAGTCCTTTTTCCCAGCATGCCTCCTTGTTTCAGCACTGACTTGGTGGCGGTTGTTGTGGACTGCAATCTCATTTGTAAACTCCATGTTTTGGATTTTAAATTTAAAGGAGTCAGCATTTCAAAATGTGGTCTCTGACACACTCCCCTCGGCAAAAAGCATCTATGGTTGTGTAAACTGGTGTGACAATTCCTCCAGTCTTTGAGAAGGTTTTGTGTAGATGCACTGGATGCCAGTGTTGTGCAGTTTAACCTGTTGGCGGTGACACTGTTTAATCTATTTAGTGTCCTGAGAGCAAAACCACAGGCTTGTGTCCTTTTCAAAGGCTGATGCAACCTCCATAAAATCTTGAGAGACATGCCTGTATGAATCAAACAGTTTCAGCATTAAAACAGTGTCAAATTATGTCTACATCATCATGCATGTTGTGGCCACGAGGCCTTTATTTTAACTGACCTTGAATGACAAGCATGCCAACACACTGCATTGGTCATATCTAATTATGTATAACCTTCCTCACAATTAATTATGAAGGTCAATAGAAGCAAATGCAATTGAAGCTTCATTCTGATCAGCTGACATAAAGCAGCTACACTATTCATTGTTTTGTACTGTACTGTAAACGCGAGCTGTTCACTAACTTATATTAGATTCTAATGATTCACAGTAATGAATTCTCTTTAACCTCTTTAGCGTACCTGCCGCGTCCCGTCCATAGACTGTATAAGTCCCGTCCCGCCAAATATTAGAACGTTCGGTGACAGAAAGTGTTACACCGTAGATACAAATGTTGCAACATTCTCAAACATTCACATAAAGTTTATTTGACAGTTCGAACTGCACGAGTGATCGGGCACTTCCTGTATTTTGGTGACGTCCAATTGAACGTAAAAGTCGCTCCGCCCCTACAGACTTATTCGGATTTTATGAATTTTATTTTGAACCTTATTGTTTATTTGGTAAGTTTCGTGTAAAAGCATATGCAAATCTAGGTTTGTTTGTTCTCTTAATATGTTTATAATAAGAAATCTGGTCGCCGTGATTTTGCCAAGCAAGACATGTTCCTGGATCAACATCTTTTGTTGATCCTGGTTCAACATTACTGTCCAAAAATACGGACTTAACCCAATCCCCACCCCTAAACCTAACCTTACCCATAATTTATTCCTAAAATCAGCGGGAAATGATAGCTGATTAACAAGGGTGTAGAAGCACCTAATCCTGATTGTAAGCCTAAAACTGACATTTCCTGAAAAGTTATCTCTCAATTCTGATTGGTTGATGGGAATGTTGATCCAGGAACATGTTGTACTTGGTCAAATCTATCTATCTATCTATCTATCTATCTGTCTGTCTGTCTGTCTGTCTGTCTGTCTATCTATCTATCTATCTATCTATCTATTTCTGTCTATCTATCTGTGTCTGTCTGTCTGTCTATCTATCTGTCTGTCTGTCTATCTATCTATCTATCTATCTATCTGTCTATCTATCTATCGATCATCTATCTACCTATCTATCTATTTCTGTCTATCTATCTATCTATCGATCATCTATCTATCTATCTATCTATCTGTCTATCTATCTATCGATCATCTATCTACCTATCTATCTATTTCTGTCTATCTATCTATCTATCTATCATCTATCTATCGATCATCTACCTATCTATTTCTATCTATCTATCGATCATCTATCTATCTATTTCTGTCTATCTATCTATCTATCATCTATCTATCGATCATCTACCTATCTATTTCTATCTATCTATCTATCTATCATCTATCTATCTGTCTATCTATCGATCATCTATCTATCTATCTATTTCTGTCTATCTATCTATCTATCTATCGATCATCTATCTATCTATCTATCTATCATCTATCTATCTATCTATCTATCTATCTATCGATCATCTATCTATCTATCTATCTATCATCTATCTATCTATCTATCTATCTATCTATCGATCATCTATCTATCTATCTATCTATCATCTATCTATCTATCTATCTATCTATCTATCGATCATCTATCTATCTATCTATCTATCATCTATCTATCATCTATCTATCTATCTATCGTGTTTTAATAGTTAAAAAGGTTAAAATCGAGGACAATTATGATACAAGAGTAATTTGTAAATAGCACATATTTATCAAGACTCTGCAGCAGGTAGATAGGAGGCTTTATGTTATTTGTCACAATTGAAATTCGTTGTGTCAGTACATAAAATGAAAACATTGTACATCGGTCGCTCTGATAAAAGCATCTACCAAACGTATAAATGTGACTTGCGGTCACTGCATTAACATTTGATGGCGCGCCCTCTAATGGTGAACACGTTAAATGTTGTTGTGTTGCTTGGATACCTGATAAACTACAGCGACACATTAACATGAATAACCTACAGAAAACTGAGCATTAAGAGACGATTTGATATAGACGTGGAGCAATAACAGAGACACGTGAGTTTTTGTACATTGTGCCAGTTTACAGAGTGATATATTCTCATTTTTCTTTACAAAGAGAATGGTTGGCTTTAATTGCTTTACTGTCTACTGCTATAGCCATCATTTGATTTTGTGTCAGGATCAATAAAATGATAAAACATCTACAGGACTTGCCAACAAGGACTAATTTAGTCAGTCAATCAAATTGTGATTAATGTCTTATACCACTATATCTTTTCATGATCATATACTGTATATACACTGTTTTGTTAATTCATAACCAAAATGTTCTCTGTCTGTCTGTCAAACTCTGTCTGTCAGTATTCAGGTTTGACTGACAGCGGTTTGGCAATGGAGGAGTCTGTAATCCAGCAGCACCTCACACTCTAAACAGGCCACTGAGACGGTGCGTGAGGAGCTGGCCATCCTGCAGACCAAATACAACAAACTCCAATCACAGGTCCCTATATTCTCTGGTCATTTGTGGTGTTTTGGATAAGAATCGCTTTATGTATTCCCCAATTGTAAGTCGCTTTGGATAAAAGCGTCGGCAAAATGACTAAATGTAAATGTATTGTGACAAAATAAACACATTTTATGCATGCATCATATTAATGGAAAGTATTTCATTAAATATTAAGAGATGTTTACCATGTTCGTTGCGATAAATGAGACTCTGGGTTAATGGAAGTATGCAATGATTTGATGTGTTTACCCAGCTAACAAAAAAACGTGTTCTAAGGATGGTTAGCTAATGTTCCCATTAAGATAGAGAAATGTTGTTTCTGAATATTCTAAGAACATTCAAAACATCCAGTTAATGTTTTAAAATTTTAAACGTTAGTGAGAACACTAATGGAACATTCCATTTGATCCTTTTGCAAACATGGGAAGTTACTTTTGAATGTTCTCTGTATAAATACAATGTATAAAAAACATTTTTATTAAAGACCAGATCATTTTAAATTAACATTCTATTAATGTTCCTGGAAGAATGTTCATTCATAACAGAACCTAGTCAAGTTCTGAGAACATTCCCTGTTAACTGGGTAATACATCCCTGTAAATATTACGAGCAAATCAGTTCAGTGTTTAAACTGCGACTCCATCAGCAAATAGGTAAGAAAACAATTATGATTCACAATTAAACAAATTATGGTCATTCAGTCTTTAATTGTAATGAAAATCCTTATCAGCAGGTTATGTGTATATCATAGGTGTATTTTCATTGCGAAGGTTTCTTAGGCCTTAGCGAACTGTACATACATAAATATCCTTTTCTTTGATATCAGTGGTTTGCATACAGTGAAGTATATTCATGACACAGTTACCTTGAATATTACAGCAGGTTAGTTAAGATCAAAAATGAAAAAAGAAACAATGACTAATCCAATAAAATCGACGATTGTTTTAAAACCAAAGGATGAACACATGCAAAAACTACACATAAAAAAATAATTGCAATATAGAGTTCATAAATGTTTTATCTTCTCTTTTTTACAAGTTATTCATGTGATACAAGCAACCCAACACCTTTCAGTTTTTGCGCAATAAACTTGATCTTTCCATGATTAAAAAAGACCTGATTAACTCACAGTGAGTTAATATCCTACGCTCTAGTTTCCTCCTTCACATCAAACATGGAAGAACATCAGTAGCACTGACAACACTTGTCTGACAGCAGTTTTCAGTGCAATAGGCTTCGTTCTAACATCTACACGAGACTCAGAGTGACATACTGTAAAATTAGCAGCTGTATTTGCTGTACAAGGACACGATAATGGCTGCCAAACTCAACGGCAGTTGTCAATTTAGAGGGAAACCCGACGCTGAGCTGCCGTCTTAACTTCAAAGTGGAGCTCACATAGGCGGAGGCCCCTTGGTGTAGCGGAGCATTGGGTGGAAGGAGTGGGCGAAGTGGTTGAGTTGGGCACAGCTGTAGTGGTCCTCAGACGTAGGCACAAGACAGGCCACCACCAGCACCAGCAGCAGGAAGATCTGCAGCGGCAGTGCGGCCCAGAGGACACGCTTCAGGAAGGTTTTGCACCAGGATGGTGGTTCTTCCTCGTCAGAATGGGAGGAACCGGATCCAGCGGCGTTGCGAGACCTGCTATACATGAGACGGCACAAGAGGTGGAAACGCTCAGATGTAAAACTAGGTGAATGAGAGAAATTACACTGGTTATCTAGCTATTCCTAACTGTAGCTAAAGAAATGGGCTTTGTAGATTCACAAAAGACTCTTAAAATGAAAGGTTCACTGGATATTGGGCATTGATGATTCCATGAAGAACCTTTAAAGCTGCAGTCCGTAACTTTTTTGTGTTCAAAATTAACAATTGATATAATAAGCGAGTACACCATGAATCCAAAAAAAATCCATGTCCCAGTACCTGACTCGTCATAGACAAAAACAGAGAGAAGTAGCTCCGGCTACAATGTTCTTCCGCGAGACGCATGCAGTTCTGTTTATTAACCGCTAGAGTGCCAAAAGTTACAGACTGCAGCTTTAACATCCATGGAAAATTTTCATTCCACAAAAGGTTCTTTATAGTGGATAAAAAGGTTCTTCGTGGAACCAAAAATGGTTCTTCACTTGCATCGCTTCCCTTTTGGAACCTTTATTTTTAACAATAAGTAAATAGGCTTATTGGATGGAATTGCTATTTCTTGTACATATTTATCTTTGCCTAACACTGTTATATGACATTTGGGAACACATTAGCTGCCCAAGCTTGACACAGATAGAGTTAGTTTGAAGTCTTTAGTAGCATTTAAAAGCAAAAGGGCCATTTTAAGAGAATGTTTGTATTTATAAATATGCCTTTTTTGTTAAAGCGCTGTTAAGCAGAGAGCATGCTAACAGAAAAAACAGCTCAACAGTTTTCAGTTTAAGGCAGAGTTTTCATTAATATATAGCTATAGTTTCGGGGTGCTGTTGCCTAATGGTTAAAAATATGCTGGAAAAACTAAAATTCTGTATGTTCAAACCCAACAAGATGCAATTCACGAGTGATCAACATTGTGCTTTTAAGAAAGATACTTACACCTTGGTTACACCAGACAAGCTGACTGGAATAATCAGTCTACTTCACTACATTGCTTTAGATACAAATGATGATGTACTAATTATTTAATCTGGCTTCCTTGAATCAATAATTCATGAGTTACTCATCTTTACTGCAATTTAATACTGTATAGATCTTCTTCTAAGAAAGGTCTCCAAGATATCAAAAATATTATTTCATCTTTCTCTTTTTGTTTATATTATTAACTAAAAAAAAAAAAATCTTGTCCATAACCCACTGCATGCGGACACATGGGAAATCAGATTTTTTGCACCTATCAGAACAGTCCCACTGGTAGAGAGTCCTCTGTAACGCACGTCACGTTTCTCTAGCATGTCATCAAACTGCACGGATGGCACATTGGAGGAGGGAGAAGATGATTGATTAGTCAGTGAAAGAGCAGATGTGACACACCAGAGAGAGAAGAGAAAGTTGCCAAGATTGTTCATTGCAGACGCTTGCTGAATAGACAAGAAAAATTAATGGCTCAGCCGCAAGCAGCCTAGCGTATCCATATTTACAGCCGCAAAATATAGAAAACAAGCACGCTTTTGGTCTGGTGCATGAGCTCCCTTGGTAGTGTCTATCTCAGCTCCCTAAACTGAGCAGTGTCTAGAATCACAGAAGATGATGGAAGTCATCAGCATGAGCCTGTAGGTTGCTAATATTTCTGCATGCGTGACATGCTGCAGGTCTGTCAGGTTTGTAGGACACTGTCCACTTAGGGGTCAACCCAGAGCCATTAGAGCTAGGGGCCTACGGTCAGGTCATGGGTTGAGTTCCATTATCTTCCAAGTGTTCTAGAAACCAGGAGAAAGGTACCTGTGAAGTGGACTGCTCACACAGGCTCCGGGCTGTGACAGACTACTTTTGCCCCGTGGCTGTTTGCAATGAACAGGGGGGTAAAAGAAAGAAAGAATGTTTCAGTCCAGGCAAATAAAGACAAAGCTACTGATGAAAGAACCCCAAAAAAACGAAGAGCACCAACAAAATCAAATGAGGGGGTGACAGCACTTCTATGGAGACAAAGAAACTGGTTCTTCATGACACCCTTCTCAGAAAAACCACCTTACCAACAAGGGATCCTTTAATATTTGAAAAAGCTTTTAAAGGGCATTTCGTCTGTTTTCTGAGAATGTCACAGGTCATATTTTACCCAGGAAATTGTGTATTACATAAAGGCCATAATACAGGAAAAAGCTTTAAAATTATATTTTTTATTATTAGGAAAAAAAAAAATATATATATATATATTTTTTTTTTTGTATTATATTATATTATCATTAAGTATTATAAATATTACAAACAAAAATTAAGTAGCATGATAAGCTAATGATTGTAATTATTAGAATTTAATTCATATAATTATTAGAATTTAATTAATTATTATATTTTAATTATTAAACATTTTAAATATACATACATACATTACAGTGATAGTTTGTTGACTTATGCATCATTGTATTATTGTAATGAGAATCTGATGAGAATTCTTAAAAATAAAATAAAAAAATATAAAAAAACAAATAAAACATCTGGATGCATTACAGTAACAATGTGAGAGGAAAATGTGTTTGAATGTCATTATAATGTTTATAATCATTATAATCATAAAATGTTAATGGACCAAAAAAGCTTCATTTTCTTAATGCTAAATTTTGAGGTTAAATATGACCTGGACATGTTTTTTTTTTTTTCATAGAACCAGTATTCCTTGATGACTACAGTGTGGGAATCTAGAATAAACATGAATGTGGGAAATGAGTGGAGGAACAAACCAAGCCAGAATTTAGGGCTGTGATACGGGTGTGACTAGTTGTGTAAAAGATCAATCAATAGGATGTAGAAGCACAACAGGGACGAATCACATCTCCAGTTCTGATTCAGCTCTTGCATTAGAGGAGAGCATGCTGGGAAGGTCTTGAGTTTTGGAGGAACTCTGAGCATACTAATAAGGTGTCAAGTGTGTTTTTGGAGGCCAAGTTCCAGGTACATTCAAGTGTCAACCTATCAGCTCAACGTGACAAGCAAACACTGATCTCTGAAGGGCCCAACAGAACGTGAGGGTGATGTGTTACCGATCGCCGGCGGCTGGGAGTGCTGCGTCCAGACACGGGGCTCAGGGAACCGGAAGTGTCCAACTCATCAGCAGACGACCAAGATGACAAGTCCTACAGAGATTGTGTGTGATGAGGAGAGTTGGAGAAAGACAGTGTGAGTAAAAAAACTAGACAGACTGCACCATCAGGGTTATTGTAGTTAAACTAAAATTATAAAAAAATGTCACTTGGAAGAAACTTCAACTGAAATGAAAGGCACTATATAAATAAAAAAAAATAAATAAAAAAAATACAGTATATACAAAAATATACAACAAATAATCAAAAACTTATTTAATTTCAGCTAGTCGCCTATATATATAAAATGACAAAAACACAACAAAATGACTAAAAATGTAACTGAAATTAAAATGAAAACACAAAATATTGAAATAAAAACTAGTTCAAAATATTCATAAAAACAATAATAGTATCTCAATGATACTAAACACTGCTGCAAATAAAAAATTCTCAACCTTTTTGAATTGAAGATTTCAAACACAAAATTCAAAGCCCCCTATATAATATAATATAATATAATATAATATAATAAATTTAAAAATATACAGTGTATACAAAAATATACAACACATATACAAAAACTTATTTAATTTCAGCTAGTTTGCTATATATATATATATCAAATGACAAAAACATAACAAAATTACTAAAACTTTAACTGAAATTAAAATGAAAACACAAAATATTGAAATAAAAACTAGTTCAAAATATTAATAAAAACAATAATAGTATCTCAATGATACTAAACACTGCTGCAAATAAAAAATTCTTAACCTTTTTGAATTGAAGACTTCAAACACAAAATTCAAAGCCCCCTATATAATATAATATAATATAATCAGTCTATCAGTCTATAATCATTTATATTTACTTATTTATTAATCAATATAGGTTATACATTCATCTATAAACAAGGTAAATTAACCACAATTCAAGTTTCAAGAACTGTAATTGTATTGTATATTGTACTGTTCTAAAATAAAAAAAATTAAACGAAAAAGAAAAATGATTTCAGTTTATATTTTGATTTCATGTTTGTTTGCATGCATTTGTTAAGTTTAATTATTTCAACATACTATTACTATTAATGATAATAATAACAACAACAACAATTTCAGTCATCCTGTGGCCCATCCTTCTCCTGGCTGAGAACCACTGATTTAGAAATATTTGTGAATTTCATGTTTACAGGCACTAATATCATTTAGGTCAAACACAGGCAAACTGTGTGCATCAATGTTTTGTTGTGACAATGCTGGCGGTCAGTAACTCACCTGCTGACTGCTGCTGATGTCCAGGGTCTTCTGCAGCTCTCGGATGTCTCTCGTCACCTCCTTCAGCAACAGCTTGAGACGGTTCCCCATCACATGCACCTTCTCTTTGGCTTCCAGACAGTCACTGCCCTCCGAGTGGACCAGCAGCTGAAGGGACATGTCCTGCAGGGACGCCACCTTCAGCTGCGTGTCCAGCAGCTCCCGGCGGATTTGCTGCAGAACAATCAGTGTTGAATCAAAACAAGCCGTGCAAGCTGTACCAACAGAAAAGAGAAATAATTTACCAGAAGCGTTTTGTGATGCTCCTGTAGGGTATCGCTGTCCTGAGTGTGGTCAATCGGGACGATCTCATTCCTCCTGCGATCGATGTTCTCCAGCCACAGAAGCAGACCATGACTCATCTCATGGAAGTCCTGAAGATTAGGAAAAGGTCTGTGATTTTAACCCCTCAACATTGATGAAAGCAGAATTTCTGAATGAGTATCTTCTGATAACAGCTTCTTGCCTGGCACTGCAAGAGCGCGTGCTGGAGCGCGTTCCTCCACTCGTCCAGAGAGCTGCTGAGACGCTCCCAGCGGTTATTCATCTCCTTCAGCTGTCGCTGCAGGTCTCGCGCCTCCTCGCTGTCCGACTGCACAAACTCGGCGCTGCAGAGGTTAATGGACAACACGATGGCCTTGCGCTTATCCAGAGCCTTCTGCAGCTCCTGCGCGGAGTCCCAGGTCAACAGAGAAAAGCATCAATGCCACAATACAATAAACAAGCTGGACAACCAACAAAGAAACGACAACAGTGGTTCAAAGGATATCATGGCATTAGTGTTATTTTAGTATTATTACTATTACAATACTTCTTCAAACTTTGAATGACCTTTTATTTTTAATTTTATAATTTAGTTTTGTTTGTTTTACTTGGACAACCAACAAACAATAAAACAAAGAAAACGCTATAACAGTGGTTCAAAGAATACCATGGCATTAGTATTATTTTAGTATTTTTTATATACTTTTACAGTACTTATTAATATTTTTTAATAGCTTTCATTTTTATATTTTTTATATTTTTAGTTTTCATTTTAATTTTAGTTTAGGTTTATAATCTGTGTTTTTCTCATTATTATGATTTTTTTTGTATTTCTATACAGCTTTAATTTATTTTTATTGCAGTTTTCGTAATCTAGTAAGGCAACATTTCTAATTAAGTTTTTTAAATTGAGGATTTCAAGTTTAAGATTTTAAGTTTAGGATGTTCAGTATTAAGGATTTTCAATATTTATATTTTATTTCAATTACTGAAAATTATTTTTAATAGTTTTAGTTAGTTTCATTGAAGTTTATGATGGATAATCAACAAACAAGAAAACAAGAAGATTTTAGTTTAAGTTTTAGCAATTTTGTTATGTGTTTCTGTCATTTTTATATATAATATATAATTATGTCTTATTTAATACTGCTATATAGCAGGGGTGTCAAGCTCAGGCCCTGTCCACATGAACGCGGTTATTTTTTAAAACCGCAGCTTTTTCTACGTGGTTAGGCCGTTCGTCCACACGCAAACATAGCACCAGTTCACTGAAACCAAACATTTTTGAAAACGCCTGCCAAATGCTCTTGACAGTGCTTCATAGCATGCGTTTTCATGTGGACGGAGATTTTTTTAAAAACGGAAGGAAAAACTTTTATATAACGTTTATAAAAATACCCGTATACGTGTGGACATGGCCTCAGTTCCTGGAGGGCCACAGCCCTGCAGAGTTTAGCTCCAACCCTAATTAAACACACCTGATCCAGCTAATCAGGTCCTTCAGGCTTATTTGAAAACTACATGGGTATGTGTGTTGGAGCAGGGTTGGAACTAAACTCTGCAGGGCTGCGGCCCTCCAGGAACTGAGTTTGACACCCCTGCTATATAGCTTCAATGTGTCAGTTTTGAGTCATTTTAGCACTTAGTAACAAATAGTTTTAGTTATGATTAACAGCGCTGGAGTGTCTGACCTTGAGTTTCTTGATGCGTAGCTCGATGGTCTGTATGTCCGTGCTGAGGTCCAGTCCCCGCTGCTGCTCCAGCTCTTCTTCTGCCTGGTCCAGCCAGCTGCAGATGCTGTTCAGGTCAGAGTTGAACTGCTGCCACTGCTGCATGTTCTGCTTCATGCGCATCTCTTTACTGAGAGCCTGAGCCTGCAGCAGCTCCCAGCGCTCGATCACACCTGCACAACACAGACGACACAAATGCATCTGGGTCACACTTTATAGTAGCTGTATTCAAAAATACACATTATATAATGCATCAGACAAAAGAAAATCAAAATGCATAATTTAATAAAATGTTCCTTTTATTATAAAATGCATGCTATTCTAAAGAGAAGTGTTTTTCTCATCCAAAATATAGCTTGATCATAATGAAAGCTGCATCTTCATGATCAGATGCAAGTCTCACTCAATACTACTACTGAATATTAATTTTTTAAATTGAATTTAAAACATTAAAAATAGTTAAAATTTGTTATGAAACTTTCATATTCTACCTTTCCTCCTAGCCAATCTTTTATGCAACATATAATGTTTATAATGACACACTATGGCTTATATACTATCAGCATTAATTTGAATGAGAAGTTTTAAGACTGCATGTATTTATGTGCATGGCTCAGAATATTATCTGGTTTTGTACCTGAAGTTTGGGACTCTGAGCTGTTGGGGTTGACGAAACCTGATATCTTGTCTTCCTCTTCTTTCAGCTCAAATCCTACTCGCTTTACTGCGTCTATACTGCCACGACATTCTTCAAGAAGACGCATCTGACAGAGAAATAAATATAAATTAATTTAGCAAATGCTTTCTTATTCAAACCAGTGACAATTCCCCTAATATAGTCCTATATAGATTATTACTCACATAACCCATGTAGGTGGCGTCCAGCTCAGGGCCGGTGGGAGTCCGGCTGCGTATGATGTTCTCCGTCTGCTGCAGATGGAAGCAGCTGGTGTTTAGAACTTTATCCAGCTGTCTGATGTGAGTCTCCAGTGATCCAGCGTCACCTGTAGAGGAACATCACATTAGTTATCAATGGAGGAACAACAAGAAGTTGCTCTGAGCTGCGTTTGGAACCGTGTTCTCTTTCTCAGGCCTGATGCAGTGCATGATCAAGAGATGGACGTCACATGATTGCTTTCTCATTAGTCAAACATACTAGGTGCTTCTAATCAAATGTATCATTAGTCAAAGCAGTTTACAATCAGAGTGAATATATGCACTGCTCTTCAGGATGGCATCTAATACAGCACTTTTAAAAATGTTTGTTCACCTTTATTTATCCAGGCAATTCGATTAGGAATTGTTTTCTTATTTACAAATGGAGATTTGATCGTGATAGACCGATTAATTGGATGATCATTTTGAGCGGGTCACTTGTGTTTTAAAATCTGCTGACCTAAAGCTTTTTTGCATTAACATATTTTCATGGCAATTTACTACAGAATTATCATTAATAGAATATGTCCATTCTCATTACTGTGATGCAAAAATATTATTTAAATTTTGCACTTTTAAAAATGCACAAAACGCTATTTTAAACCAGTGTTGATACTATTAACTAAAACTATAAAAAATGTTTTTTTTTTTGTTAATTGAAAAGAAGCTGAAAAAAATAGAAATATTAGATGAAAAACTTTTAAAATAAGAAATGTTGCTTTGACAACTGACTGAAATAAAATGTTGAAAGTATTAAAATTATAACAAAAAAAAATTCAAGCTAAATAAAAACTAATAAAATGACAAAAACATAACAAAATGACTACAACTTAAACTACTAAAAGAAACACTGGAAATAAAAAGTAAAAGCTAAATCAGAATATTAATAAATACTATAATAGTATACATAATAATAAAATAACAGATTTAAACAAACATCCAGCAATGTGAATCTAATTACAAAAAATATTCAGATGTTTAACAGTAAATGAGAATTTCAGGGGGGAAATTGCTTTATAATTTAAAAATGTAAAAACATTTGAATTGGTCCAAAAATTAGGCTTCATTTTCTTTATGTAAAAATATTTTTCTGTGATTTCAGATTCAAATTTGACCTTGATATGTAAAATTATTCCTTTGGACCTGTGTGACCATTAAAAAAATCCACATGGGCCATACTAATAATATTTGATTTTAAACCACTTGATTTAAAAGGATTTTATTTTTTGTAACTCACAATTTTCTCTGATTGCAAAATACTGTGAGTAATGCTGTTGATTTGGCAAATCCATAAGCATTAGAAACCAAGAACAAACACCAGAGTGAAGTCAGTGGGCATCAACCTGTGACACTACATGCAAACACTGGAGAACTGATTATTATAGTTAACACACTGTGTGAAGCACAAATCAAACGAGAAGGGTTAGAAAACACAGCCGATGTGTGCTTTGATTCGGTTTGTGAGTAGAAACTAAAGATCACAATCTCAGGCAACAGACTAGTGAGTGAGTCTCAGATTTCGGACTGCTGTTGCCTACCAGCGCTGGACCTCAGAGTTTGCTCAGTAAGTTTGAGATATGCCTCAGGACTCTCTGGAATCACTACATCTGAAAGAAACATATACATGCATACAATACAAACATGATTGAATGCTGAACCCCACTAAAATCATCTTCTACAGCCACCAGTTTATTCTCTCTCTTCTGTTTATAGGACGAAAGATCTCACACTGACCTGAGAGGGCGGACGCTGAGCCCTGCAGGTATCCATCTTCTCCCTGATCTCCCGGTTCAGAGGACAAGGCTCTGCTGGCGCTCTCCAGACCCCGGCTCAGGTTGTAATCGTGGTCCCACTCCAGAGGGATGGAGTCCACGCTGGCTGGAGTGTCTCGGCCCGAGCGTTCGGCCCGTAGAGGAGCGGCCAGTGACACAGAGCGACTGGACGAGGGCAGAGGGGACAGAAAACCATCGCCCAGACGCTCACTCCACGGAAAGCTGGACACGTCAGCAGGCTCGTCCAGATCAAACTCACGGTCCGAGTATGAGATGTCATGTTCATCGTCTGTGAGCTGGATAAAGAAGAAGAATTCACAGTGGTTTTTGGGATCCAAACCTTGACTAAATTGATTAAAGAGGATGAAATAAAATGTCAAAAAATGCTAAACAAAATGTGTGCATATAAAATGACTGACTGAACGAATTGATAAATAACAAGTAAACAAAAAAAAGCCAATATAAATTAAAATGGTATATTTAAATATGAAAATAAAATAAAATAGACTGAACAAATGAATGAATGAATAAGGTAAACAAATAAAAGGTAAATATAAATAAATATTAAAATAAATATGAAAAAATCGAATAAATAAATGAATAAATATATAAAGATATAAATAATAGTAGTAGGGCTGGGCGATATGGCCAAAAAAATGATCACGGTAATTTTTTTTCATATCAGTCGATATCGATAATTATCACGGTATATGTCAAATCTTTAATTCTTTCAAGTTTAAAGCCATATTTTTGCTCCAAAGTGAAAGTTGTAGAAACCAGACTGTTAATTTTCCTTAACAAAATAAATATCTTAATAGACAAATTTATTTCTTAGTTTCTGCATGTTTTGCATGTGATGTTGTTTCAAATCATAATATTTATTAATAATATTTTTTTTATATTAATATTCTCTTAGAAATGCACATTTGACAGTAGTAGTAGCTTGAGTTAAGATGCAGATGTAAATTTTTATAGTAATAAAAATAAAAAACAATTATAGTAATCATAATAAATCAAAAGGTAAATGTAAATAAAAATGGTACATATAAATATTAAAATAAATAAATGTAAATATAAATAAATATTAAAATAAAATAAAATAAATGAATGAATGAATTAATAAATAAATAAATATAAACATACACAAATGTAAATATAAATATAAAGATAAACAAATATGAAAAAATCTAATAAATGAATGAGTAAATAATTAATAAATATATAAAGGAAGTCATAAACAAAAAGGTAAATATAAATGAAAATGGTACATATAAATATGAAAATAAATATAAACAAAAAACAAACAAATGTATAAATAAATAAATAGGTATGTAGGTACATATAAATAAATCTGAAACAAATTGAAAAAGAATGGAAGAGAACTCCAATATCAGTCAGAAAAAGCATCTGCTGTATTTAAAGTACCGGTAATCGTATAAGTTTCTTGTAGTAGCGCTCCACACGTCCAAACACTTCCTGGCAGTAACGCTGCAGTTCTTCAAGCTCTTCCTCCATCACAGCAGCATCTATCGGCTCACTCTTTTCCAGAAGAGCTTCACCCTGCTGGAATATGTGGTCAATCTTGGCTGTGTTCAGAGTGATCTCCTGCTGGAACGCCTGGACGCAGAAGAGAACCTTCATCAGAGAAAGACACAGGAGATACGGAGAACACATGCAGTAATAAAGGCCAGAGACGTACCCTCAGCTGTCTGATTTTGGCCTGGACATCACACTCGGAGAAATGCTCAATGTTGGTTAACTGCAGGTCCATCTCTGTCAGCCAGACCAGGATATAGTCTCGTGCCGTCTCAAACTCCTCCCGCTGACATATAAAGTGCTGCGGTGGACATAAAAAATGCTTCAAAAATCAGATTCAAAATAAAAGCCCACTTGCATTTAATAAAACCATTAAAGGGGTCATATGATGCTATAATTATTATTTTTATTGTTAGTACAATATTTAAAAGTTATATTAAACTATTTATTTTAAATAAATACAAAATTTAAAAGTTAAACTATATTTCCAAGAAATGGTTATAATTAGTGCGGGACATTGTTATGCATTTGATAAATTATCTTTGAATTAACTTCTGATTTTAATGATCAGGTAAAAAACAAAGACAGAAAGTTCTTTCACAGATTTGTGTTATTATAATATGTATCAAAGTGATGACTGTCTAAGCATCAACTGAGTATAAATGGTGGTGTAAAAGGAATCCATCAGCTCTGTACCTTTAGCCTGCGTAGGACAGATGACACTCGTCTCTGCAGGTTCTCCCAGCGCTGGTTGGCGTTGTGGGCCATTTCTCTCAGATTACAGGCCGCGTCGGTGCGATTCTCACGTGCCAGTCGCTGATACCGTTTATTGATCAGCTCTAGCTGCGTCAAACTTTCATGCACCTGCCGCTGGAACGTCTACAGAGACACAGAGCGTTAATATCATAAATCTGTTCAACAATACTACATTCATTCTGGATGATCTCACCTCAAATTTCTTGAGCTCCTCTTTGGCAACAGTGTAAAGGACACCTGAAGAGTTTGGCAGCGCGGCTGTCTTCTCCGACAACATGAGCCACTCCTCAAAATGAGAGTAGTCATCCAGAAACTTCTGCCAGAGACGCCACGTCTCCTCAATCCTTTCAGATGAGCAAAATTTAGGTTTACATTTGTCATTTAGCACAATTATTGTATAAAACTATTAAAAAATCAATAATTTTCATTAATTGAAATAAAGCTGCAATAAAGCTGAAATAGATTAACATTAAAAAATATAAAATGTTGAGCAAAATTTGTTTAAATTTGTCATTTAGCACAATTTTTGTATTAAACGATAAAAAATAAACTATGAAAATAAAATACAAAATATAAAATAATAAACAAAATTTAGGTTTAAATTTGTCATTAACCACATGAACAACACAAAGGTGTATTTAGCATTGTTATCGTTAACTTTAAGTATAAATAAAACTATTAAAAATAATTTTCATTAATTGAAATAAAGCTGCAATAAAGCTGAAATAGATAAAATAACAACAACAAAAAATGTATAAAACAAAATATAATATAATATAAAACAGGACAAACTAAAATTAGAAATGTTGCTTTGGGAACTAACTGAAATAAAACAAATTTAAGTTGAAGTGCTAAAATTTGTAAAACTAAAACGGAAATAAAAATAAAACAAACTCAAATTAAATATAAAAATAAAAGGTATGCGGTGCGATTCATGGGTCATACCTGAGTCTCCTCTCCATGGACATGGCACAGATGCTCCTCCAGCGGCGGTCCAGGCTGTGTGTGGCCTGCTGGATGGAGTCACACTCGGCGTCTGTAGCACACGCGTCACAGTCGTGCAGCAACACCTCACACAGGTTCAGCACAGACGCCACACCTGTGCTGTGCTTCTCGATGTCTCTCTGCAGCTCCTGAATGAAGGACACAATAATGTTTTATCTGAACCAAACAAACAAAATGCTTTTTGATAATTTCTCAATCATCTCTTCGATGCTGATGTCTCCATTCTGGGATACTTTGCTTTCCATTTGCGTCAGCCATTCACACAGCTCCTTATATTTATCATTGAAGATGGCCCATTCATTCAGCTTCTCACTCGCCTGCTGCCTTCGCAGACACAACTGCACAGACAAATACACAAAAACATTCGCCTTCAGTAATTTCAAAATATGGTTGAGCATTTAAATCAAATCTCAGTAGATTCAATTTAATATTTAGCCACAACGTCTCTCTGTATCTCTATAATGTGCAAAATTAAAGTGTAAATAAATACAGTTACACATTCCCAAAACCATATTGAAGGAAAGGCAAAAGCCTTACCAGAGCATCAGTAAAAATACAGCATGAGTGAAGAGTTTCTGACAGCCTGTACCTACAGTTAAATGTCTCTACTGAGATATCAAACGTACGCTCACATCCTGTGGTGTCTCAGCTCACGCACCGGATGCCACAAACACAGAAGGTGCATAAAACTCTTCATGCTTCGCATTCAAGTTTCACTTTGAGTGCTTTGCATTGCTCTCTACTAGCAAAAACATACGATAATATGTTCTGCAAAACAAACTCTGATGCAGTGATTTTAAAAATGTTATAAAACCTAATGAACTTCCTATGGAGCCCAGAGAGCATTAGTTTGAATGTGCCTATATGATGTCTAGGAAGGTTTTGAAAGCAACAATGCAGGCATATGTAGTGAAACAGCGCCACCTAACGGCCAGATGTTTCTGAGTGTACCTGGTGACAGATCTCCTCCCACTGGCGGTGCAGGAGTTCAATGCGTTCCTGCAGCACACGCAGATCCTCAGGACTGATGTAACTGGACAGAGACTCTCTCAACACCGTCAGATGGGTCAAATCCTCCTTCCAGCCGTCAAACATGCTCTCCAGATCCTGCAGGATGTGGGCGTTTATTATTTCTCATCATTTCACTGTTATTCAGTTTCCCTCACTGAATCTGAACTCTGTATACCTTGCAGCGCATTTGTTCAGACTGCAGCTCCTCATTGCGATCTGGAAGCGGCTGGGACAGCTGGCGTTTAAAAGCTCTTAGTTTCTCTAGAGATCCTCCGATACCTTTTTCACATCTCTCCCAATCCTACACACAGTTTGAAACAAGTCAAAGTGGTTTCTGGGTACATAAAAGATATTCTGAACAATTACAGTATCATGCATTGCTCTATCATCTGAAAACAAGCTTTAAACTCATTAGGGTAGGGATGTAGACAAACTCATGCAGACATTTGTTTGAGAGCAAAATAACTACTGGAACCACTAGAAAGATATATTTGACAGAATTAGGGTGACAGTAAAAGTACAATACAATTTAGAATAAACTAAAACACCCTATTTTAGAATTTTTTATTTAACTAGTGAAATCTCTCTCTCTCTCTCTCTCTCTCTCTCTATATATATTAATTTTCCATTTTCATCTGAATTTTAGTTACATTTTTAGTAATTTTGTTATGCTTATGCCGTTTTTAATTAGTTTTTAAATATGTCTGAATATTGTTTTATTAATTTTTACTTTACGTTTAAACTAAAAAAGGCTAAATGAAAACAAGAAATATTGCTTTGGCAACTAGCTTAAACAAAAAAATCTAACTCTAATCTAAAATATAAATCTAATTTTAAAATTTTATTTCAGGTAACAAAAGTTTTTTTGTTTTCAGTTTTAGTTGACTATAATAATAGTGGTATTTTAGTATTTTGTTTAGTATTTTAACTTTTATTTTAATATTATTATTATTAACTAATATTTATTAAAAGATTTTCTACAGAAAAAAAATTATATATATATATATATATATATACGCTTTCATCAATTTCCAGACTTGAAAATTACAATTAAAAATATTTCCTGATATTTTACATTTTTTCTTGTGGGATGGATGACTCAGTTTTAAGAATATTCTGAAAGAAAAGAATCACTAAACCTATCCAGACATGTAGCAATAAAGTCCGCAAATGAAGAAAACAGGTGGAGCTGTGACACAAAGATCTGTACCCTGAGCAGGATGGCCAGTTCTTTCTTTTGTTCCTCCAGGCAGATGTTGGCGTGTTTCCAGCGCTCCTGTATGTCGAGCAGCTCCTCTTGTAGAGCGGTTTCGGCTCGTGTGTCAGCAGACAGAAGCAGCTGTCTCCCTGCCTCCACCGTCAGGATGTAACTGCCCTGCTGCCTCAGCAGAACCTTCTCCCTCAGCTGCAGGATCAACAGAGCGTCAGCAGGGGGCGCTAACAGCCAGCACAAAAGCATATTAGGTCAAACAATACTTGCCTGAACTGCATCCAGCATGGCTCGTGCCTGTTGGAGTGGCACAGGTGTGCCAACCTGCAGGGTTTCGGCCTGATGGGACGCTTCCACCAACCACTTCCTCAGCTTCTCCACCATCTCCCTGTAGCGCTGCCACTGCCGCAGGAGACTGTCTATGATGCCCCTGCGCTGCTGTGCCCGTCTCACCACCCCCTGCCACTGGTTACTCAGCAGAGCCAGCTTCAGCTTGAACTCATCTCTGGAGACACGGTCAGTTTCGATATGAGCATTCAGTCTGTTCAGGTATCTTGAATGCTAGTATCTTGCATATGCATATATCCGATGCTGATGATGATGATGTCGCTCACCTGTAGTCCACCTGTCCCTGCTCCAGCATGCGTTGCCCATCGCTGACGATAGAGTGAAGGATCTGCTGTCTGCTGAACATCTCTGCCTGAAACAGCTGTCACATTGCTCATTTATTAGTATCTAGGCTAGGTTTGCAACTCCTAATTTGCTTTTGTATGCCTCACCTCATGAGCTCTCTGCTGCTCCATCAGGCTCTGGAAGTTTCCGGAAATCTCCACGGCCAGTTTCTCCTCCGTCTGCACCAGGAACTCCATCCACGTCTCGCACTTCTCCAGAAAGGTCTGCTGCTGTAGTAGCAGGGCCTGAAGTTTACTGAGAAGAGAATTTAGACATCCTTTAGAAGGTAAACAGACACTCAGACAATATCTACTGTAGTACTATGCATTTCCATGAAGGTCTTTACAAAGTCCAAAAAGAGCCATGCAGGGTATTTAAGAAAGTTATGAGAAGGAAGTATTCAATAATGATATAACCTCTCTTTATAATGAGCTGGAGCAAACCTGAATCTCTCAGTGGTCTGAGCTGAGGTGGTGGAGCAGCTTCTGTTGAGGTTCTGCATGCGTTTGATCTCAGAGTCGTTGAGAGGGAGTCTGTAACCCAGTTCATTCAGCCTCTCCAGATCAGGAGCCATACTGCTGAACTTCAGCATTTGTTTCTGCACAAAAAATAAAAAATAAAATAAACAAAAACATTGGTGGTCAATTAATATATTAGTCAGGTCATTTTAAGTGATTGCACATTTTCGGTTTATATTGATCAAAAAAAAAAAAGTGAATCAAATGAAAACTGCTTTAATTTTTTTCTTACATAATTTATGTATATGTACAGCAATTTTGTACAAAAATAATTGAGTATTTAAGAAAAAAAAAAAATTGGAACAAAGGGTTTTTAACAAATAGAAACATAAATTCAATCAGCTGTGTCCAATATTTTGACTTCCAGTGTACATATCGACCACCCTGATCCTGGGTTATTTTGGTGTTATTTATATACTACTATAGTATTTTGAATTAGCTTTTATTTTTCAGATTTTAATTGTGGTTTAATTTTGTTACGCGAGTTAATGATTTTAATACATTTTTTTATTATTTTTTTTTATTTCAGTTTTAGTTTTAGTCATTTTAATATTTTTATTTTAGCTTTATTTTAAGGTTATTTTGGTATTATTTATATACTACTGTAGTATTTATTACTATTTTGAATTAGCTTTTATATTTAGATTTTCAGATTTAAATTTTAAGTAATATTATGTGCTTTAATGATTTTAATTCATTTTTTATTCATTTTTTATTTCAGTTTGAGTAATTTAATATTTCAGCTCAAACAGCTAGTTGCCAAGGTAACATTTCTAATCTTTTATTTGTAATTTTTCATCTTATCTATTTAGGTTTTATTTTATTTCAGCTTTATTTCAATTCATGTAAAACAAAATGAATTCGTTTTAGAAAACAATAACAACACTGATCTGATCTTTGCATATTTCAGGCATCCCAGCATAATTGATCTATTCATTCTTGTATACCTTGAGTTCCTCCATGCGGTCCCGGATCAGTGACTGGTCAGAGGAACCGTTGGGATCCTGAGCTTTCAGAACCTCCTCAGCTTCCACGATCCAGCGGGACAGAGAGTCCAACTGCTCATTAAACGTCTCATAGTCGCGAACCCCAGCCTGGGGAGAAAAACAACCCTCAGTGTCAAACACTAAAACACTCTCATAAGCCACTTCAATGCTCTTCTTCACTCACCTGCAGCGCCACCTGCTGTCGGCTCAGACTCTGCTCTACAGCACTGAGGCGCTGGGTGAGAGACAGGTGGTCAGACTGGATGGAGGCCGCAGCTGATGTGTCCACCTGCTGTTTGAGCTGCTCTCCCAGCTCCAGTAAAACCTGCAGAGACACCTGGACGGGAGCCTGAGAGCGCAGCAGCTCCTGAGGGAACATGGGATGAGAGTAAATTACTGTACTGATTACACTAAGTACTGATTATGAAATAAAAAACATTGACATAAGTAGTTGCTGTTCAGAATTTAGTGAACACTTAGGATCCACAAACACTATTCACAAACCATTTCTGTATTCTACAGGGTTTACAATAGTAGATTTAGAGCTCTAAATCATAAATAATGTCCAGATATTCTTAATGCTTCATAAACGTATCTATAATGCCATATACTACACATATTACTTTTTTTGTAATTATTTTTGTAACAACTATAACCACAGCTGCAATGCATAATACCTAACTTACTCATGGTAACCATTCTTAAATGTATAATGCATGATATGATTTATTTTTTATAGCATTGATCATGTGTTTTAATGCATTATAATACTTAATACTTAGTATTATGTAGAGATAAAGTATTAAAATGTAGTATAAGTCATGAGAGCATACAACTCACTCATTAAACTCATTAAAAATAATTATGAATTAATTAAATGCATATACAACTTGGATTGAGATGAACATGATTCTACATTCTCAATAAGGGTGAATATGAAACAGAAACCGTTGCTGTTTAGAATTTATGATTAGTGCATTAGTAGAATACACAAACATTTATGAGAGTATATCACACAATTGAATTTAAGGCATTACATCTAAAAAAAAAAAACATTTAAAAATTGATTAAAATTAATTAAAAAATAATTATTAATGATTTTAAAAACAATTGGATGTGGGTATCAATGATACTCTTGACTAACCACAGAATATATCAGATAAAAGAAGTAACTGATCACTTGTAAGATATGCAAATATTGTCAAGTTCACTTATAAAAATAAAGTTTTGTTGCTACAGTACACAATAACAATAATTGTTATGAAAGTGAACAATGAACCTGTAAACAATCTGTAACACAATACAATGAGGTCTCATTAGCATTAACTCACAAACTAAAAAACAAAGTTTTTGCAGCATTTATTAACATTTGTTAAAGATAATGTTCATGTTAGTACATTAACTAATGTTAATGTTAACAGATACAACTTTTGAAAGTGTTACCACATAATCATAATCAATATTACACTCACAGCACAGTCTTGAATCCAGGTGGACACGTCCTCCTCTGTGATGTCTTTGTGGCTGGTGGTCTTCAGCATCTGGTTTGCTCTCTCCTCTAGTGTCTGGATGCTGGAGTCGCTCTGTCCATAAAGATCTTTATAGCTCTGCCACAGCTGCAGGAGAGCCTTACTGCTCTTCAGACGCTCCACGATCTCCTCCTGCAGACTGTTCCACCTGAAGACCACAAAACCCACACACACTTCTATTACATCAACCTCACTCACAAAGCCAAAATTACTTTGCATTTGCAAACTAAAATGCCTGCAGTTTGGATTACAGACATGCATTTTTTAGTTGATATGTGTGTCTTAGACTCAAGTTAGGACTATAATTATAAACAAATAAACATTTACAAAAAAAGTACTTTGAGTATTATTGTACAAATATATATATACTTAATAAGATGAAAAATGGACCTGGCGTTAATGTCTTTTAGTGTGTTATTGAGTGTGTCAGACACAGACGGGTGACACTCCTCCAGAAGCTGATGTGTAACTGATCCAAACTTCCTCAGACTGCTCTCTTGTTTCTCAAGCTCCTCCTGCAGGTTCTACAGATGTCCGAGGAAACAATATGAGACCATATGAAATCCATGATTTGCAAATGAACTGGAACTTGCTTTACCTGTAGACTCTCCACCTGTAGCCGCGAAGCCTCCAGAGATCCTGTGAGCAGACGGTAGCGGGACACAGAGTAGCGTCCCTCCGTCAGGTAGCCGTTGATCTCTTCAGACGCTTGTTTGTATTGACTCCACTTGTCCTGGACAGACTTCAGACTGATCTTCAGCTGTCCGATCTGAGACACAGCAATCCAAATACAATTTACATGCAGAGACCCACATATAAACACTGTAACATTTAAAGAGACTTATAGAATCACATTAAAACAGTAAATACCAGGTGGTCCAGATTGGCCCATGTGTTGTTCAAGACTTGTAGAGACTCCATGACAACAGCACAGGCCTCGTCGGTTTTATTTTGGACGAGAGCACAAGCCTGTTCTTCCACTCTCTCCAGCTCCCTCTCCTTCTCCTTCATCATCTCCTCCATCTCCTGAAGTTACATGTCAGAAAAAGAGAGAAAATCTGTATTCCAGTCACGGAGGTCATGTTGAATAAAATAAGACTGCGTGTTTGGTCAATGGGTCAAACCTGGCAGTCTTTAAGTGCATTCTGCACAGAGGATAAGTTCTCAATCCTGTGCTTCGTCTTGAGTCTGTCCTCCTGAGCGTTCAGCCATGCCTGAAGAGTCTGAACTTTACCCTCATATTCAACCCAGGATTCCAACAAGTATTCCAGATACTGTACCTGAAACAACAAAAATTTACATTTAACAACACATTTATGCAATTATATGATACAATTTAATTGAGCAATTATGTACCAAATAGTAACACTAATTATTATAAATCTTTATGTAATCACAATTTAGTATGCAAATATTACAATGACATCATCGCTGGCACACACTAAAAATAAATAAATAAATAAATAAAACACTATTACAGTGGTTCTCAACCAGAGGGCCTCTCATAAACCTTCCAAGTGGCCATAGGATGACTAAAATGCTAAATTAATAATTACTAAAAATGCTTAAAAAAACAAGATAAACTGAAATCGTATTTATTTTTTATATTGTATTATATTGTTATAATATAATATAATATAATATAGTTTATATTGTAGAACATGCTGTTTTTGAAACTTCTGGAAACAAAAAATAAATTGTGGATAATAATATTTTTTTAAATATTACATTTTTTAATATCCAAATATCAATTTTTTTATATAAATTGTATGTGTATGTGTTATATATATAAATGTACAAAAAATTACCTATATAAACACCCCCCCACACACACACACACATAAATGAAAAACTTTTCATTTTAATCTTAAAAATTTCCTAAAAGTATATAACATGTAAAAAAGAAATATGTATAGAACAGCTCAGAATGAAATTATCTACCAAAAGTCTGAATAGAGTTTGAAAACTGTATATAGTATGTATGAGCTGCATCTGGGGCCTCATTTATAAAATGTTGCGCAGTTTGAAATATATGTACGCATAGAAAACCCACATACGCCTCTCTTTCAGATGTGAAATTATGAATCGCAAATGATCTTGAACTTGCGCGCAACTGAATAGTTTCAGCTCTCTGCCTTGTAAACGACTCCTAATTCATGTCATTAACATATAAAAGATCACCAGTCATCGTCCAAATCCTTTCATTTAGAACAGCGAGCTGCAAGAACAGCTTACATTTCCAAAAACCTGCAGTACTCCGACAAGAAAAAGTGTGTACGTCTGCTCAGACCCTAATGTGACACTTGTCACTTTTCCACGTCAATGGCAGTTTTGACAAATATGGGCGTTGGTGTGGATTTAAGCGTACGCACACTTTATAAATGAGGCCCCTGAAGTCTCACCCTCTCAGTGATACGTGTCTGCAGTATCTGCCAGTGGCAGTTCATGGCGCCCAGTTTCTCCGCAAAATCTGTTTTATCGCTGCGTTTGCTCTCCACATCCACACCACTGATCTGGAGCACTGACTGATTCACAAAGTCCACAGTCAGCTGTTTGCAGTTCACATCCACTCTGAAGCCCTACAGAAAGTAAAAGACAACAGCATGGAGAAAACAGTTAGCAAAACACATACAAATTCATAATTACTCTTGTGTAGCTAGACTTCTGATGATCGCCATAAAATCCAGTCCAACCAATAAATTAATTTGGAAAAATATTACTCACTTAAATACTATAGACCTTTTGTAGACTCTAACAGGAGTAAAACAGTAAATGCTGTCACCTTGTATCGCTGCAGGTACTCCTGGATGACCTTTGACCCAACAGCCCCTTTGAGATTCTCCTCATCCTCTTCTATGACTCTCTCCATCAATGACATCCAGTTCACAAGCTCAGCGATAGCGTGATGGGATGCCAGCTTATCCATCTGAGACTAAAACAACAAACAAAATATCTTTAAAAAACGATAGACTAAGAAAGATCTGACCAATGAACCCCAGAAGTGAAGCTAATCTTATGTATCGGAGCAGATAAGCCTGTTTAGTGAGCAGTCAGTACCTGGTGGAGTTTTTCTTGAACTACAGGAATGCGGGCAAGCAGTTCTGACCACTGAGAGTCCAGACGGGCGAGTTCAGACCGCAGAGACGCGGTGTCCATCTTCTTGAGTCTGAGCAGCTGGTTTCCCTCATTCAGCACCGAGGCCTTCAGACTGGAGCGGCTCTCCACCTCCTTACTGAACTCCTGTAGAGAAGAAAAGACGACACATGAAACGACCAGTATCTTGTGGTTTCTGGAATTACTTCCTTATAGGCATGCAAAGATATAAATAATTATTTAATAATTAATAATTATTAATTATTAATTAAAGCTTCTTTTGAAACTATTTTCATTGGCAAAAACATCGAACTGTGAAAACGAATGATTATATTATAATTATATATTAATAAAAAATTAAATAAAGCACAAAAAAAACATAAAATTACATTAATTAATAAATGAAATAAATATGGTCTGAGACACTGGGATAAAAAAATAAAAACAAAACAAGTTAAAAAATAAAATAAAAAATACAATAAAATAAAATAATTCGGTTCACTAGCAAAGCTTGAACCAGTGTGGTTTTCCAGTGAAACCAGTTGGCAAAATGCACCAACATCCTAAACACACCCCATGCTTGTGATTTCTTAACAATGAACCAGTCTAACTAACCAGAAAAGCTGTTAACTGGTCTTTAACAGTCTCCAGTTCCTGAGGACCAGCAACAAACTGTGTGTTCCAGAACTCCAAGCGTTCCAGAGCTTCCTGTAGCCAGCGACTCAGTTCACCAGACTCACGCTTATACCTGTGACAATCAAGCACATCTCATCATGAAGATTATGAAATAAAATGAATAAAACAATGCATCACTCTAAAAAAAAAAATGTAGCTCCTGACCTGGTTGAGTGCTTCAGGATGGATTCCAGGTTCTGTAGCTCTCTGTTGATCTTGGTGGAGTTGTTGAGCCAGTGCTCGCCCAAAAGAGTGAGCTGGTTCTCCAGGCTGGAGCAGCTCACATATGACAGAAGATGCTTCCCTTCCTCCAGCACCTGATGCAGCTTGTGTTGGTGCTCCGTCAGACTGGCTTTAAGGGCCTAAGGTGATGATAATGGAAGGTCAAGTCGGTCAGATACAGTCAGTCTGGTATGATTAGATTATCTATCCTAATACACCGATCATACCCATGTTGGCAAGTTACTCTAGACTACGTTACAACTAATCCTAACATTCATGATTCCATTACATACCTGATAGAGCTCTATTCTTTCCTTCAGTCTCTCCTCCGTCTCCTCCACCAGGCCAGCGGTCGGCAGACTGCCCTCCACAGCCTCTAGCAATCGGTACAGGGTCTGATAGTCCGAAACTAGACGACCCCACGTCTGATAAAGTCAGAGAAACATACAAATACATAATGAGTGTGAAAAAAACAGCTTCATACTTTTATGGGGTCGGTAGGATATTTTAATTTCTTTGAAAGTCATTTATTGGATCAAAAATGCTGTGAATATAGTAATATTGTGAAATATTATTAACATTTAAAATAACTATTTTCTATCTAAAATTTATTTCTGTAATACAAAGCTGAATTTTCAGCATCATTACTCCAGTCTTCAGTTTCACATGATCCATTAGAATTCATTCTGCTATGCTGATTTGCTATTCAAGAAACATTTATTATTATTATCAATGTTTTTATCGATATTTTTTGTGGAAACCATGATGCATTTTTTCCAGGACTTTTTGATGAACAAAGTTCAAATGAGCAGTATATATTTTAGATAAAAATCTTTTAACAATACGAATGTCTTTACTGTCTCTTTTTTCGTCTTTTGAAAATCTTACAGACGCCATACTTTAGAAAAATGGTTACCTCTGAGATGCACTCCAGCTCAACTCCTTTCTTGTGCGCTTGCTTAAGCACATCCTGAGCCCGAGCTAGTGTCTCCTCCAGAGTCTGACGCTCACGTGGCAAAACAAAGGCACTAATTTTTTTGTAGAATGTCTCAGTGAGGACCGTGTGCCACTCTAAGCCTTGGAAAAATTCCTGGAAATGAAACATTTGGAGACATGTGAGCATCAGAAGGACATGCACAATGACAATCTTTTAGACAAAGAGTTTGGCGTACCTTGTGTTTGTCTAGAAGGTTGTGCACATCCTCTACTGAGCTGGCGATCATCTTCTGGTCAGCGTTCATCTTATCTTGGGCCGTGTCCACCAGATCAATTAGATCCTGCAGAACTCGTTCATACTGATTTTTCAGCGCCATATTCTGGTTCAGCCCGCTCCGTCGAGAGCCCACTGTCATAACCAGCTCCTCATAAGCATCCTGTCCAGCATACACGGACAACTTTGAGAAGATTCGGGTATTTTATTTCTAAACCACTATAACTTGGGACTACTTGATATGCTTCTGTTTTTAGAGTAATTGAGAACACAAACGTGTTTGACAGATTTGTTGATTGGTTGTTACCTGTAGCTTCAGCAGCTCATTGGTGGAGAACTGGTCCAGCTGTAGCTCCGCCCCTCTGGCTTTCAGCTCTGTTATTCTGTGCTCAAAGTCTTTCAGCGTCTCCTCTGCCTCTGCAATGGTCTGTCAGAACAAAAGTGAGTTCACAGCGATATAATTGGATGAACTGTAAACTATTTTATTGTTAACTAAAACTAAACATAAAACTATTAAAAAATAAAGCAAAAAAAAAAAAAAAGTAAATATAAGACAAAAATTAGAAATGCTGGCAACTAACTGAAAAAAAAAATGTTTAAGTTGAAGTACTAAAATAACAAAAACTGAAATAATAAATAAAGTTAAATAGAAATATTACAAAAATTAAAACTAATAAAAATGACAAAACAACATAAAATGCATAAAAGAACCTAAAATCAAAATGAGAACTGAAAATATACAAATTTTCAAAATATTAATAAATATTATAATAGTATATAAATAAAACTAATATCGGCATACTACTACAATCACTGTTTATAAATATGACAACATCTAATAATGAAATACAATTAGTAATCGCTAATTATTCAATGCATTAATTAATAATCAAATATGAAGTATTCTTTCTTACTTCAATCTGTTTAGTTGTTGTGTGATCAAGAACTCCTGCCATTTTCTGTATAATCTGGAACTTGCTTTCACTAAGCGCTGTAAAGAGATGCTGCAGCTCCGTCTGAAAACAAACAGGAACTGAGATGATGTTACTGTGTTGCATTATTGTACAGAACTGAACGGTGCCTGATTCCCACCTGGAAAGCTGTGAGCTCCCGCATTCGGCTCCTCATGGTGTCACAGCGGCGGTCCAGTGCCGAGTCCAGAGCTCCCAGGCGTCGAGTCAGACAGTCGAGGGTGTCCTTCATCAGGGTCTGCTCTTCCTCAGATAATCCCACAGAGCTGCCTATGAGCCCCTCGCTGTGGCTGATCTGCCTCGTCACCTCCGTCACTTCTTTTCCCAATGTCTGTAATGCAAGGAAGTGTTTGACATTTTAACTTCACTAAAACTTACGATTTATATATACATGTATGCATTATCAGATGCTTTTATTCAAAACAGAAGCATAAGTAATTCATCATAGTGCCAACAATATTCGTAGTATACAATGCCACCTGCTTGATCATTTTATTCAAATGTGCTTTATTTAATTCTACAGCTCTAGCTGTAGTTTTACTTTTCACTATGAGCAGTGTTGCTATTGTGAAGTAAAACTATTAAAAATAATTTTCGGTCATTGAAATAAAATAAAATAAAATAATAGATTAAAAAAACAAACTTAAAAATTAGAAATGTTGCCTTGGCAAGTAAAATGACTAAAACTGAAATAAAATTGAATTAGAGCCATATATAAATATTAAGCATATAACAAAACTGCTAAAACGTAAACTAAAATGAAAAAGAAAACTGAAAATATAAAAATTCAAATACTAATAAATACAGTAATAGTATATCAATAATAATAAAACAACACTGACTATTAGGAAAGCTTAAGTACTTAAGCATTTATATAAACAGATGGGAAGCAGCGGCCCAAAAATTGTCTCTAATTAAAATTACTAATTTAATTATATTATAAATTGTCTAAAAATACAAGAAATTATACTAAAAATTAAAAAAAGGGTCTCTAATTAAAATGACTAATATTATAATAATTAATAATTTTAAGAATTGAAAAATATTTTAAAAAGCAATAATAATTTAAGCCAGTTTTAACAATTCCATGTAATTTTCTGTCCACATGAAATATATCTAAGGAGAAATATAAAAAACAAACAAACATAGAAATAGAAATGCATCTCAGTAGTCTTTCTATGTCAGATACGAGCTGATTCTAAAGCAGGGTGCGAACTACGGGGGAGCTAGGGGGAGCTCACCCCTCCCCGTTATTAAAAAAAAAGAAGAAAAGTGGGCTCCCCCAAAGTCCACGGTATATTTCGAACACTGTTCTAAAGTATTATATTTTCTAGTGTACAAATGTCTCTATTAAGAAAAAAACCCACAGAGCACTGAATGTGGGCAAATAGGATCTGGCTTTCTCCTAGAGGAAGGCTATCTGTCTCATAGGAATCAGTTATTAGCTAGCAAAATTTGCCGCCCAATGTTCAGACCTCGTGGTTGGAGAGCTGCGTCTCAGCGTTCTCCGTCAGCAGCACAGGGCCAGAAAACAGTGTGTTCTCCACATCATCCACCCAAGAGGACGTGGCTGTGACTGCTGAATAAAGCTGCTGCTCCATCAGAATGACCTCTTGCTCTGTGGCCTGCAGAAACGATCGAACATTACATAATGTTTACCAGGACACACACGTCAGTATGCTAAGCTGTCAAATTAAGCAATAAGCAACTCAAGGCTGTACATTTTAGTGATTCTACCATGGTTAAAGGGTGTAAACATTCAAGTGTGTTGTCACAACTGTATCAAAAAGCCAGAAGTGTTTTATAATAATGTGTCTACCTGAGGAGTAATTTCCTTTATTGTCTGACTGAATCCATTGTGCAGAGACATCAGGCTGGACTTGTCCTGGACGTGAGTCTCTCTCTTATAGACCGGAGCTGCAGTCTTCACACAAGCAGTTCTGGAGTAAAACTGTTTGAAAATATACAACTTTTACAAAACACTCCACCAACAGAGGCAGTTTCTGATTATTACAACAGTTATGCAGCTCCAGTTATGCAAGAATATTCCCTGAAGGACAGCCAGGCAGCAAAAAGAATAGTGCTAAAGTTTAAAGGAAAATTATAAATATGAAAAGAGGGAGAAAGAGACTAATAGTAATATGCAACATAAACTGATAAAAAAGAGAGGAAAGACTAATCTGGTTATTTCCAGGAAATGCATGAACTGATCAAATTAGATAAAAGCATCTGCCAAGTGCATTCATGTAAATGTAATATTCAGCATGCAGATTAAGATTTAAAAACGATCAATTTATATAAAAAAAAAATGTAAAAATGATTGTTTTTGTATGCTCATATTAATTCAGAGACTTCATGGAATATCTGAACTTTCAGAAATACATTTGTCACACTTTATGAATTTTAAAGTTATCGGCAAAAAAATCGTAAAGATGATCAAAATGCTCAAATGTATGCATTTTAAGCTAAAAACTTGATGCTAAAAAGAGTTAATGTTACTTGTCATCTACTCTCTTACATTTTAGTTATGTGAACTAGTCATTTTAGTTATGTGAACTAGCAATGAGAGAAACAAAGCTTTTTGAAACTTTGAATCAACTGAATCACTTGCTTCCAAAATGATTAATTGTTTCAACACGCTTGAAAATGCTGGTCAAAATGGTGTAAATGCAACAAAAACTGAGCCTAAACATGCATAAAACACTTTTTACAACCAACTGTAGACGTTTAGTTACAGTACAATCTCTAAAAATATATAGTTCAGTCATGAAACTCTAGATGGCGCATTCTGACGGGGTGTTAACGTAACTAATGATATTCAGAGAGTTAAACGACTTGGCACAAGCTGATTGGTTCATGCTGCATATGCAGCCAATGAGCTTACTGCCTTGCATTTATATGGCTGGCTAGCATTCACTTGAGATTCCTGCAGCGCGCTTTCAGAGTTCTCTGAAACCCTCCACCTTCCCCAGCTCCACCTGTATAGATCTGCTACGGGGTTATTTTATATGCTATTTGTGCAGCAGCAGTATGTCTTCAATACTCACGGCAGCGTATCACCATATGAATTGGCAGTAGCAAGTTCCTGTACTTGCTTGCAGCAGCAGCAATAATCTACAACTACAGCAATAACCAACAGCAGCAGCAATTCAGCAGCAGCGTAGCAGATCTATTCCGCCAAGACCAAATACATTAACATTGTCATATCCATCACCATGCTAAAATGTTCCGAGAGTTGTCATGATTGAAATACAATTAACAAATCATCAAATACAATTTAATATGCAATATCTGTATGAAATGTGTTCTTTTATTCATTTACAGGGCTTGTTTTGTTTGTTTTATGGACATCTTGGTTAACCGGGCAATAATATTCTATTATCTACTATTCTTCCTCGTTATCATACAAATGTGTCATTAAAAATGTTCACAAATGTATAAAACTGATGAGGTAAAAAACATTGACACTGGTTCTTGGGTTCACAGAGGTCGTACCCTAATGACGAACCAATAACATTTAGAAACATTGCTAAAGAGTTAAGACGTAACGAAGCCTCGTTTACTGAAATCACAGAACTTTGTTAGTTCGACACACTCTGAATCACTGGTTCAAAGCAAATGACTCTCAAAGGTTTTCATGAAGCTTTTGAAAAAGCTCATCGTTAATGTGAACACTGTAATGAAGTCACCATACCGGTTGTTTGCTGTCTTGCTCCAGCGTGTTCATAAGGAGCTGTAGTTTAGTGGCCATGTCTTTTTTCAGACTTTCCCATCTCTTTCTCCTCTGTTTCTTCACGGCCTGAATGTCTCCCTCCTGCTCCACATCAGGCGAGAGGATCTCTGTTGCACTGCAGAATATTTGACAGACAGAACTGTGAAGAAGGAGAAAGTCAGAGATGTAAATGTTTGAGGTAAAAATGATATTCCAGTAAGATGTGAGAGAAATGTTACCCGGCTCTGACGGGTGATGCCTGCTGGGTGAGGATTTCCTCTCCACGACTCGCTACAGATTTCAACAGCTTCTTCTGCTCTGCAAGTTGCTCTTCAAGCTCCTGAATGAACAATATTATCATTCCTCATTTAGCAGATGCTTTCTTATTGAATGCAACTCACAGTAGACTCACTACAGGTTCAGTCCAACTAGAGGACACAATGGTGATAGTTCTAGATCTGTTGTTTTGTCATTTAAATCCCAAAAACCTTCTCTTTGTAAAATGTGATCTACCTTCTGTTTCTGGAGGGTGTCCTGGTGCTGTAGGCTGCGTGTGGAGCGGGCCTGGGCCAGCCAGTCCTGCATGTTTGGACTCTGGGAGAGACTGGAATCTGATTCACTGGAGTCTGATGGCTCCTTAAGGGAATCCTGCAGGAGAGGGAAAATGCAAATATGAGTACTAACAGTGGATTAATAGTCACGGATATCGAAACCACATCAATCATGATCATAAAATCAAATGATCATCCTATCATGAATCAAATCATCAGTCATCATTCTGCAATATTCTTTTATATAATAGCAGGAAAAAAGGAAGCCATGCAGGAGATTGTCATATTCCGACCGAACCCAGTGCTGCTGAATTATTCTGCACATAGAGTGACAAACAAAAAATCTGAGATATATTATTATTACATTTCCTCTTTGAGGGCCTTTCAGTTCTTCCCAAATTAAAGTCGCCTGCAGGACATAAAAGACAAACCATTTAAAGACTCTCACAAAAACATGTCTTGGTCATATTTTATTTTATTATAGAATATCTATTTTATTTTAATAAAACCTATTTTATATCATGTTTTTTTAAAATATTTTATTATAATAACATTATTAAAATTAGATTAATATTATAAAAATAAAATTTTCTTAAAAATAATATATTATACACACAATATAAATGATATTTTGTTTAAATAAATGCCATTTTTGTAATAATCAGTTTGTTTGCATTGAAATATTATTTTTAATTACATTTCAAAATCCTGAATTAACTTTACATATGAAAAACTGTATATGAGTTTGTTTGTTTTTTTAACTCTACAAAAATACAGTTTTTTAAATATTTCCTATTTTTAAATTATGATTTTATTGTCATTTGGTTTTATTGAGTTTTTTATTTGTTTTTATTGCTTTCATGCTTAATTTCCATAAATATTTTTATTCTCACCTGTGAACCATGTTAAGATGCATTTTATTAAAAAGAGTCTACATAAATAAAGTTTATTATTATTATTATGTACCATGATAGTACTATGTTTTTTTTGGGCATTGTAATAAATTTTTTTTCTTGGAGCACCATCTAATGTAATTATATGATATATGGTATATGCAAAAGTTAATTATTCAGTATCAAATAAGTATAATAGTACTAACACACTATTACCATACCATGGTACCACCTCCACTGGTACCACCGCAAATTATATTTTTAAAGATCCAAATGAACCTCTAGGACATAGAGATGAAAAAGTCTAAGCTTCCAGCCTTGATTCAGAATTGAAGTCCCACCTGAATGTTGATCTGCTTGTCCTGCAGCATCCTCTGCAGCTCTAGCAGGCTGCCTTTCAGTGTACGCAACTTCCTGGCCAGCTGCTCCGCGTCCTCCCTGCTCTCCGGCTGGCCCTCCAGCAGAAGATTCTCGCTGTGTCTGGAGAGCTCGGAGAGAGCCAGCACCTTCTCCTCGATCTCCAGCAGCATGTTCTGCAGGAGCAACAGAAGCGAGGCCAGCTCAAACATGGTTCTTCCGCTCTCATCCCAGGCCCTTACTGACACCTACAGCGCCATACATTATCCATAATCCCTCACGTGCCATGCTCCCAGTAAACATGCATTCTTTAGGATAACGGGAATGTATAAAAATACTTTAAATTATTTCCAAAATTCACTTGGAAAATGTTAAGACTACGCATAAGCTTGTAATAAAAATTCAAGGTGTTTCACAGTGGGACATATGCCAGTTTGTAACCTTCCCATGAAGGCAAAAGTAGCCCCGCCCTTTCCCCACTAATGCTGCAGCCAGCCTCATGAATATGTAATAAGGGGCGGGACAGATTTCCAGTGAGCACCAATACTTTCACAGGAATCCTCTAATACCCTTAAAGCCATTATAACTGTAAATGGTGTTACGCTGAGACATTTACATAATCTGATTACAGCTCGTGCCACAGACGCTTAAGAATCAATCCATCTGAACGCTCAGAGGCCTTCTAATAATACTGCTGCTTACGGATAAAAAAGTTTCCTGTTCCTGAATCCAGTGGAATTAAGCAAAACTCATTCATTTCAAAAAACAAAGCAGGCATAAATTTCAGGAGTTAACACAAAATAATAAATGTTCTTTTGTACTTCAATCTGTAAATAATTCATATAGTGCACATTTTGTGATCTGCTGTAGGGGGCGCTCTAACCTGACAGTCTATGAGTTGCTCTTCCACGTCTGAGCCTTGAGAGCAGGAAGTGATGTTACCGCGAGTGCTCTGTAGCCACTGGTCCAGCTGGTCTGCCTGGTTCAGGTAGCGCTGCAAAGCCTGAGCCTGTTGCTGCTTTTCCACACGTTCACTCTGTCGCTCCTACACACATCAGCATATATATATATATATATATATATACCAGTTATCTTTAAAGAACAGAAGCCTTTATCAGGCTATAAAATGAGTGAAAACGTCAGTACACCATAACTTTACGAAGAAACTGAGATCAAAAAAGATTTCCAAAAATTAAAGAAAAAAAAAATATATATATTTTTTAAGAAATGAATGCTGTTATTCAGCAAGGATGCACCAAATTGATCAAAAGTGACAGTGAAGACATTCATAATGTTGTTTCTTTGAACTTTCTACTCATCAAATAATCTTGAATATCAGCACAAATGTTTTCAAAATTGAAAAAGTTTTTTGAGCATCATATTAGCATATTAAAATTATTTCTGAAGGATCATGTGACACTGAAGACTGGAGTGATGATGCTGAAAATTCAGCTTTGCATCACAAGAATAAATTACATTTTACATTATATTCAGATAGAAAACAGTTCTTTTAAATTGTAATAATATTTTACAATATTGTAAAATCGTGGTTATCGTGGTTGACTCTTAACTTTTATAAAGAATATCTCTTTGGATTTGAGACTTTAGTTTTTGCAACTTTACAGATCTTCTTTATGCACCAAGAGCTTGTAACACTCCAAAGAGAAAGGAAAAATTGAAATTGCATCATATGACCCCTTTAAAGGTATTTTTTTTCATTATTATTTACAATATTATTTATTTTTTAACAATACTAACTTTTTTAATAGGCACCTGGTTTGCATTTCAAAACTACACTTGAAGTCGCACCTTTCCAAAGCCGAAAATAAAGTTTTACTTTATTTTTTCACAACATGTTTTCAAAATACTGAGCAATAATTATGTATGAAGGGTGTTCTAAAAATAAATTAGACATATTATTTAATTATTATTCTAGGCATACCTCAAGAAGTCGGCGTTTTCCAGAAGCCTTCATGTGGATGGTGGCCATCCTCTCGGACAGCACAGTGAGTGTGGACTGCATGGCCAGCTGATCCGCAGAGTCCGAGTCCACCGCATCAGAGATCAGCTCTTCTGTGAAGCTGGACTCAAGCTCATCTATATCATTCTGCAGTTTGACAATTTCCTCCGTCTGATTCTGGAGGAATACGGAAGTATGACGTTTTTGTTGTGCATCAATATTCTTATAAATCTCTTACAGTCTACAGCTGGAGCTAGAGTTTAGTATTTCAATCTTCTCACCTGGTGTAGGACCATTTGTCTGTCAGGACTGAGATCGTGCATAGGAGGCTCGTTTAATCTGGCCTCGATGTACTCCATCTTAGTCGAGATGGTCTGTAGAGAGCCCTGATAGCGCTGCTGCTTCTCCAGAGCCTCGTAGAGAGTCTTCTGCTTTTCACTTATCTGTAAAACACAGAGATAAACTTAAAGACCAGATTTTAAATCCTGGTGCATCTGACTGTTGAACAGAAAAGTCATACGTACCACATTTTTCAGGGTCTCCCACGAGCGCTGAAGATCATCTAAGCTCGCTACAGACTCCAGCGCGGGATTGTACAGCTCCTGGATGGGCCCTCTGGTGAGAGTGGCCCTTCCCATGGACATCTGTATTTAGGACAGTCCAAAAAGATGATGATAAATAAGAGAGAACAAATACATCATGTTAATGTACTACAAAGTCATTGCACTGCTGTCTGTCACAGACTTAACATATACTGATTCAGGTTCACATTGAGCGTACTATATGTTCAGAATGACAGACTACACCTACCAGGAGTGCAGCAGTGTTATTTTAGTATCACTGAGATACTCTTATTAGTTTTTATTAATAATTCTGAGTTTGTATTATACAGTTTTTTTTGTTTTAGTCATTTTTAGTCTTTTTATGTCTACATAGAAACTATATAGACATAAGATATGTCTATATAGTTTTTATTATTTTTTATTTCAGTTTTTGTTTTATTTATTTTAGCACATTAGGTTAAATTAAATTGAAATAAGAAATGCTACCTTGGCAACTAACTGGAAAAAAAACTGTTTAAAAACAGTTAATGTTTATTTTATTTCAAGTAACAATTTTTAAAAATGGTTTTAGTTTTACTTAACTATAATAACCCTGGAATGCAGTATGAATATTGTGCACAGTATGTGAATTTTCTGCATATATGAAATCATTTCCCACTACATTTACCAAAAGGCACATTATACAACCAGAACACACTGCTACTAAAACTGAAATAAAAATAATGAAAACTCTATAGAAATATTTAAAATGATGCAATTTGATTCTGTTTTTGGATATGTAATTATGTGGTGGACAAAGATAAGAAATTTTTTACACAACAAATGACGATGTAGTGCATTGCTATTCAAAACATTATTGCATTACAATTTTCACAACTAGTATGCAGTATACAGTATAAACTACGTATAAGATAGTATGTTAGGTTTCTGTTCCAAACCTTTTTTTTTTTTTTTGAATAAAATTAAGGTGAAACTTGGGAATTGCAAAAAGGCAGTACATGTCTGCTAGAAATCAGATCAAGCACCAAAAGTTTTTTTTTCTTCTGTTAATACCTTGCTAATGGCTGCTTCTGTGTTAGTGATAGGAGAGGGAGATCGACAGAAAGCAGGAGAGCAGATCTCACTGCTGGTGCCCTCCTCGCCAGACTCCTCTGTCACAGGAGACAGGAAAGACTGACAGCGACCAGCCGACATCTGACAGCATCACAAGAGAGAGTCACAGAGCAGAAGATATTAGTCAATCAGTTCACAGAGCTGTAAAGTTAATTGATTATGACATGCAAAGATCACAGAGAGAAAAGTAAAAAAGGCAATTCAGGTAAGAGTCAGTTTTTAATCAACACTGCAAGTCGACTTCTTATTCTGTATCATTCACTTAATTAGTATTTTTGTTTTGATTTCATGAATCAATAATTTAAATATTTAAAACTAAATTTGGATTAACCTGAAAACCCTTTTCAAGGGTAACAATCCTAATATCTTACGTCATTTGCTTGTTGAGAAAATTTATCTTGATTTAAGGATGATCATCTATTTTTAATACAAGACAAAAATTTAGATTAGCCAATTAAAAACATGATTACAAATCATGTTTTGTAGTGCACACGGTTACTTAGAATTTATGAACAAAGAGCAATTGCTTTTTTAACATTTAACACTCCAGTCTGTTTCCTTTCCCCACAATTACAATGTCATGCCTGCGTTCAGGGTAATGATACATACGGAGACTTGTGATTGGGTCTTTCTTTTAATAGCATCACCGTCCAGTTCCTCCAGACTCTCGGTTAAACCCTCTGCATCACTCACTGACAGGAGCGTGGTGGCGTGTTTAGCTTTTACCGTCAGCATCTTACACTTGGAGTTCAGGGATGCAATTTGCTCCTGGTAGCCCTTGATTTTCTGGGCCAGTTCCTGTTTAGATAAAAATAAACAGAATACAGAAGATGTTATTTAGTTGCCCTTTAGGTTAATGCAAGAAACAGGAAAGATCAGTCTGACTAAACACAAACAGTAGATGTTAAAACACAAAAACAAGATTAGCAGACAGTGTGGCATCTCTGATCTAAATATCCATCTCACTTCATCAAAGTTGGAATTTTTTACCTAAAACTCTTTAAATAAATATTTCATTTGTTTTTAATTATTTTATTAACATTTTTAAAATGTTAAAAAATAAATGAAAATAACTTAAATAAAGCTGAACTAAAATAACATATACATATAAAATATAATATCAATAAATTAAAAGCTATATAGAAATATGAAAAATAAATTAAAAATGACAAAAACATATTACGGAGCCTGTCCTGAGCCATGACATGCAAGAAAAAATAAATAAATCGTGCGCACGATTTACTAATTCGTTCCATCGATGTACTAAAACGTACACACGATTACTATTTCTTTCCCTCGATTTGCTAATTAGTTCCCTCAATTTGCTAAGTCGTTCCCTCGATTTGCTAATTCGTTCCATCGATTTGCTAATTCGTTACCTCGATTTGCTATTTCGCTCCATCGATTTGCTAAATCATTCCCTCAATTTGCTAATTCATTCCCTCGATTTGCTAATTCGTTCCATCGATTTGCTAATTCGTTACCTCGAGTTGCTATTTCGCTCCATCGATTTGCTAAATCATTCCCTCAATTTGCTAATTCATTCCCTCGATTTGCTAATTCGTTCCATCGATTTGCTAATTCGTTACCTCGATTTGCTATTTCACTCCATCGATTTGCTAAATCATTCCCTCAATTTGCTAATTCATTCCCTCGATTTGCTAATTCGTTCCATCGATTTGCTAATTAGTTACCTCGATTTGCGAATTCGTTCCATCGATTTGCTAAATCATTCCCTCAATTTGCTAATTCGTTCCCTCGATTTGCTATTTCGTTCCCTCGATTTGTTAATTCGTTCCCTCTATTTGCTAATTCGTTCCCTCGATTTGCTGATTCGTTCCCTCGATTTGCTAATTTGTTCCCTCGATTTGCTAATTCATTCCCTCGATTTGCTAATTCGTTCCATCGATTTGCTAAATCATTCCCTCGATTTGGTAATTCATTCCCTCGATTTGCTAACTCGTTCCCTTGATTTGCTAAGTCGTTCCCTCGATTTGCTAATTCGTTCCCTCGATTTGCTAATTCGTTCCCTCAATTTGCTAATTCATTCCATCGATTTGCTAAATCATTCCCTCAATTTGCTAAATCGTGCGCACAATTTACTAATTGCTTTTTCTCTATTTATAAATCGTGTGCACGATTTAGCAAATCAAGGGAACGAATTAGTAAATCGTGTGCACAATTTATAAATCGAGGGAACGAAATAGTAAATTGTGCACACGATTTAGCCTATTATTTTTTTCCTGCATGCCATGTAGGCTCCATAGCATATAACAAAATTATTTTAAAATTAAATTTAAAATAAAAACTTTTAAATTAAAATGAAAACTGAAAAATATGAATAAGTACTATAATAGTAAATAAAAAATAAAAAATAACACTGCACCTCATGATGGTTAATTTGTGCCTGCAGCTCTTGGATATTGCTGGTGTTCACAGGTTGGTCCTGAATGACCCGGTGAGCATCTTCAATCATGGCCTGCAGGTTTCTGACTTCCTGTTCATACTGGTCATATTGCACCACTGCCTCCTAAACAGACATCACACAAATACATAAATTTTTAATATTTAATATCATTACTTAAATTAGATTAATAATAATTACTACACCCCTTAACCAACCCCTTTCAGATATCTTTGACATATTTAAATACAAATTGAGACATTATATAGTTCCTTTACAAAGGTGTTTCATCATGTAGACCCCACGAAAATGTTCATTATCATTATTTACTTCCTCTAAATACATCTCTAATTTATAATCCTTTCTGACAGATCATAAAACAAACACAGCATTTGTGCCTAATAAGCTATAAGCTCTCAACACATGATCCATGAAAATTCAGGCGTGTTTGGTGGCTGGTAAGCAGGTGTTTTTATTCCCATCTGGTGCCACAACTGCTCTCCCTACCTGCAGGATGTTGCATTGCTGGATGGCAGTGTGCTGGAGTTGACTGGCCTCTTGCTGCAGATTCAGAGCAGTGCGGCAGATGGACAGACTGGTCACCACTTCTTCAGGGACTCTTAAAGTGCTCTGACACTCCTGTACGGCCTCTACCTGCTGCTTGAAGCTCTCCATGTCCGCCAGCAAACGCTGAAAAAAATATGCATTTTTTAAAATGGTGTTCTATTATATGAACAAAACTGCTTCCCTTCCAAACTAAAATATGTATGTAGCAAAAACACTCAATAATTAATCAGAAGAACCTTTCTGTTACCAGTCCAGATATTTAACCAGTTACACTACAGCCAAAGACTTATTTACCTAGAAGAGTATACTTCAAATTATGTTTACTTTATGCATACTTGAAAGGAAAAGTTCACCCAAAAATGAAACTTTGCTGAAAATGTTCTTATGCTCAGGCCATCCAAAAGTGTAGCATTACATCACTTGCTCACCAATGGATCCTCTGCAGTGAATGGGTGCCGTCAGAATGAGAGTCTAAACAGCTGATAAAAACATCACAATAATCCACACAACTCGAGTCCATCAATTAAAGTCTGACTGCAGAAGATCCTTTGATGAGCAAGTGATGTAATGCTAAATTTCCCCAAACCTGTTTCCAATGAAGAAGCAAACTCATCTACATCTTGGATGACCTGAAGGGGAGTACACTTTTGGGTGAACTATTCCTTAAAGTTTCCTGGTTTCTAACATCTAGTCAATTATGTTACGCTTGGAATAATGGGTATTATATATAACTTTTTAGAGGGTGTCTTAAAGAGGAAAATAAATGCTTCTTGAGGATCAAGACAGATAAATGCACCTGTCTTTGAGTCAGTTGTTCTTTCAGACTCAGTCGGGCCAGTTCAGGAGATGTGAGAGTGGCTTGAACCTGCTCCAGTGACACATGCAGGGCCTTCACTTCACTCTCAAACCTCTCCATATCCTGAAACAAAATACAAATGCAGTCACGCTGAGCTAGAGAAAAAGTCTTCAGTGTAGTTACCAGTTTGTTGGTTAGTTTATCATTTTTATTGCCATGTCAGCATCTAAGGCTATCTTCATGGCAAAAATGGACTTAGAATAGCGTAGTTAACAGAATAAAACATAAAAAAATATTTCATACCTTTGCTGCGTCTTGTAGACTATGCAGTCGTGATCTAATGCTCAGCTCCAGCTCCTCAGTGTGGCGGCTCAGTTCTGACACCTGCTGTCCCATTGCCTCTACCTGCAGCATCTCAGACAGTATTTCCACCTTCTCATGCATGGCCTCCAGGTCACCATGGAGCTCACGCGACTCACGCAGAACAGACTGCAAGGTCAAAAACACAGGTAGGTTATTTCACATAAATAAATATATAGTTCAGTCATGAAACTCTAGATGGCGCAGGCTGACGGGTTGTTAATGTAACTGATGATATTCAGAGAGTTAAAACGACTTGGCACAGGCTGATTGGTTCATGCTGCATATGCAGCCAATGATACATATTGATACATGTTCACCTGATACATCCTGATCTGCTCTTGCAAGTGTGAGGAGGAGTTCCAGATGATGTTGGCCTTCACCAGGCTCCTGGCTCTGTCTGTCCACTTCACTATGAACTCAAACATCTCATTGTACTCATCTAGATGTGCATCAGCCTTGAGCGAAAAAGACACACCACATCACATGCAATACATGAAAAGCTCTAATCAAAAGGTCAAACCAAGCAAATAGCCTGAAGGAAATAGGCTGAGATTGTATCTTTTTTTCTATTAGCTGAATGTTTATTTTCTCTATTTAAACATACTATAATATATCTTCTTACCTTCTTCAGCCATATTGTATTATATTCAGCCAGTCGAAGAGTGTGATGATGGATCTCTCGTAATTTGGCAATTGCATCAGCCAGCTGTCTGGCTATCAGAGGGTTACGGCGACCAAAGTCCTGCACTGCTGCTTCCAGCTCAGCGAGATTTCGTCCACAGCCGTCAAGTTCATCACAGAGACGCTAGGAATATAGTCAAAGTACTTTATGCTCATTCAAAAAAGGGAAATTTGTTTATAAAAAAAATACAAATATTATCAATTTTACTATTATTGGGATGCAACACATACTCTGGCCTCATCTTTGGCCTGATCAATATCAGTGGCCTTTTCCTTTAGAGAGGTTGAGACAGCCTTCAATTTTTCGGACACGTCATGAATTCTGGAGTTGAACTCCTCTTTGATAACTCTGGTCTTCTGGATGTCTCTCTCCTTGGCTTGAACCTAAAGATATGATTCGTGTTTTATATCTTGCATAAGGCTTTATTAAATATGCTAATGTTGTTGAAAATATGTCTCCTACGAATTAATGAGAAACTGCGTATTAATCCAAAATGAAGAAATGAAAAGGGTAATTATGTACCTGGTCCTCAATGGATCCCAGTGCCAGGGACACTTCAGCCAGTTGCATTGAGATCTCAGATGGTAAAATAGTGTACAGGTCCAGGTATTTACTTTGCTGCTGTTCTGCGAGCTTATTCACATTCTGGCGATGAGTGATCAGCTCTCCATGCATCACCTTCATAATGATACAATATAATTAAGACAATCAAAATTATACAAACGTTCTATTTATATGATGCTATTATAGTATGTACATTGTGCACAATATGCAAATCTTCTATATGTATGCAATGCCAGGATGATACACTATATTTGCTAAATGTGTAGTATACAAGTGTGACGAGAGGGGCGGGGCCGAGAGCCGTGGGAACGGAGCGAGGCCGGTGGAGGAAATGCTAATGCGCAACACCTGCGCCACTCACCGGTCTCGAGTCCCACGGAGGAGCTCCGGAAGGATAAAAGGAGGAGTGACGGCAGTGTTAGAGGAGATTTTATTTTGTGTTTTGTGTGCGGCAGTCGTCCGCGAGGGGCTGCCGCTTTACTTTCATTTTGTGTTTGTTTATTTAATTAAAATCTTAAATGTTCGCCGGTTCCTGCTTCCTTCTTCCCGAACTACGAACATTGTTACATTGGTGCCGAAACCCGGGAGGAAGGAGGGACACGCTGCCAGAGATCCCTCGCCGCTGTGGTGAATCCGCGGTGCCATCGAGCAATAGCGGAGCAGTCTGCCGCCATGGAGGCTTGAGGCGGTGGGCTGGAGTGAGTTGCCGGGGGGGCGGACGAACTCGCTGCCGGCCGCCTGGGCTGTGGAGGGACGGCTGCCTTCCGTGAGGGAGCGGAGAAATGTTCGCCGGTTCCCGCCTCCTTCTTCCCAAACTACGAACGTTGTTACAACAAGAAATACTGCACTAGGCAGAAATACTGCATGCCATGTGTTCAACTTCATTTCAACTCACCTAACTTACATGCAATATAATGACAACAGTGTAGCATACTGAAGTTTTAACAAATATTGTTGGCTACAGAATTCACATATTCTTTTCACCTCCAGTTCTTGTGTCAGAATGTCCAGATCAGACGTGGGGTTCAGCAAAAGCTCCCTGGAGTCCTGGATCCAGCTCTTGACAAGACTCAGCCCTCTCTCCACACCTTCCCTGTCCGACAGTTCCTGCTGAACCCGAGTCTTTCCTGTCCTGGCCTTCTGCAGAAGACTACAAGAGACACAGCATAAACAGATTAGCATTCAGTCAATATTTGGTATGAGGCATTACAGTCCGATTAGACCAATACGGGAAGCAAAACTACACTGACATTAAACTGGTTAGTATTCAGTCTTTACTATTTGCACTAGCTGCAAATACATTGAGTTACTGTATTGTTTGGTGGATTTCATTATTATTGGTTTGTATTGAATTGGAGAAAGGTTATATACCTTTCAAGCTGATCTTGCACAGCTTTGATCTCCTTCAGACTTGGCAGTTGCTCATGATCAGGCGTTGGCACAGACACCTCCACACCATGTAGCAGGCTGAGGGCGTACTGTCGTAAGAGGGTTAGAGAAGACAGCTCCCTCTCCAGGTCCTGACCAACCAGCTCGTACTGGTCCAGATGTGACTGCAGTGTGGCTTTGGAGGCTTTCTCAGCAGTACAATCAGGAACACGGCCCTTCAGTTCTTCTGTTACAGCTCTTACCTTCATCATCTGAGCAACATAAGTTGTTTGAAAAAAGATATCAGTCTTTGTAATATTTACCTGTTCGCCCAAACTCTTATAATGTACCATTAAATTTTATATATAATCAATATACCATTTCAAACCATTTAAAAGTTATAGCATTGCATTTCCTTAATTTGAGTAGGGGCAGAACATCATAATAACATTAAACGAGGACTCCCGGAATATTTGGCCGCAAGTATCGACAGTGAAACGGTACCTTTTCTCTGAAAGTTCTCCATTCGTGGGCTGTATCCTCCAGCACCCTTTCTTGGCCTCGTGCTACACTGCGCAACCTGGTCCAGCGCTGCCACACCGTGGTCATGGATCGACTTATGGTGGCTTTACTGGCATCACTTCCAACCAGCTCTAACTGGGAGGCTTGCTCTTCCAGACCAGTCAGCTTTTCTTGGAAACTGTTTACCATGGATACCAACGACTGAAGGCCAAAGATGAAGACATTTTGATCAGTTTATCATCATGTAGACAGTTGAATAAGTTTATCTACTCAAGAAAGAGAGTCAATTCTGCACACTTGGCTTACCTTATGACTACGGAGTTTCTCTTCAGCTTCCTGGCTTGTTGCAGCCTTGGCTGTGGAAAACTCTGTTAGCTTCTTCTCTGCCTCATTCATCAGCTCAATGACTGTCTGTCTGGCCTCCTGATATGAATTCCACTGGGTAACACAGCTGAAAAAGGTCACATTATTACTGTGATTATAATTCAGACCTACATCCAACTACAACATTGGTCTTTATTAGCATAAAACTTGGGTAAATTTACCCTTAATAGATCTAAGCTAGAGCTCAAATGTTCTGGAAAATTGTGTTCTGTACTAAACTGTACCTGTTTAAGATGTCTTGGTGGCACTGAAGCTGGTCTCTGACCTCCACACCTCTCTGCTGTGCAGACTCCACACTAAGTCGAAGCTGATCCTTGGCTGTAGGGTTGACCAGGTTTTCAAGTTGAGGTGACAATGAATCCAGCTCCTCAAGAACACCTAGGAACTCCTGTTCAGTGGCCATGATGTCTTCCTGTTGCCTCAGACACTCCTCGTAGTTCTCCACGTCCACCCCAAGGCTGGCCTGCTGCAAGAAGCCCACAGCGTCCTCCAGCCACTCACAAGCTGTTTGCATTCTGGAGTGATACTTCTGGCACAAGGCGAGAGCTTGCTCTAGCGTTATCTACAGGAGAAACAATTGGATTCGTTAGTGAGTTAGCTAAGGGGAACCATTGGTTAACTAAGTCTTGCTGGCTTGGGTAGTTAAGAAGCTTGTTAGGCTCAATGCATCCCATGTTGGGGGGTTATGTTGAAAATTTATGCAGGATTTTGTGCTTTAACTAGTAGTCTTGGTTCTATTGATAGTTTGGATTAGAACTTGCCTGTTTGGAGCTGAGGGCACGTTGAACATCAGCCTCCAGCTTGGCCATTTCTTGTAGACTTGAGTCCACATGAGGGGGGACGAGCTCATTGGCACTGGTGTACTTCTGCTTCTCTCTGGTGCTTAGAGCCGCCACTATCCTAAGCCTCGACTGAACTTCCTCTTGCATAATCTGTTGCTTTCGGATTTCCTCCTGGACCTTCTCAACCTTGACGTCTACCACCACCTCAGAGCCAAGTTCATCTTTGATTTGCTGGAGCCAAGTTAAGGTCCGATTGACTTCTGTCTCAAAGTCTTTACTCTGCACAAACCTGTTCTCACACTCCACAATTAGTTCCCCAACAGCTGACTGTAAGGACTGAAGCTCTTCTTCCCAAGAGGTTCCTCGCTGCTTTGAAGCCTCATGTGTGGCGGAATCCATGTGGAGTGCCAGGTTATCCATCTGCTCCATGAGTCGAGTGAGGTGAGAGCTGGCACCATGAAGACTAGCGGCCAGAGCATGATAGTTTTGTAATCTCTCCTCAGCTGACTGCGTCTCTGCATTGACTTTCACCAGTTGCTCTTTGGTGGCCTTCAGCTCTGAATCAACCTGCATAGCCATGGCTTGATGGTCCTCGAAAGATTCCAGAGTGTCATCAAGATGTTCTACCCTCTGCTCAATCAATCTTTTGAGACCGTTGTAAAGGCTAACCAGTTGGGTAATTTCTTCAGGTCTCCAAGGTTGACCGGTGCTACGAAATCCCTCTTTCTTCTGGTTAAGCTCACTGACGGCTTGTCCAAGATTGGTCAGCTCCTCCAGGAGGCCTTTATAATCAGCCTGAAGACTGACAACCTCCTCAGTCTTAAGGCCGACAGACTGCGTCCCCAAGTTGTGGAATTGTTCCTCAAGTTCTTTAAGCGCTTTGTGGGTCACATCAATAAAGGAGGCATATTCCTGTCTGGCAAGAATGGCTTGTTGTATTTTCTCTTGTTTCTCCTTGGCTAGTCCCAAAATATTATTGTACTGTTGTGGAAGAGCAATCAATTTGCATATGCTTAGATGGTCGAAAAGGAAACTCTGAGCTAGTTCAGGAGGAGGACTCATCTTCATGGCTTCGGATAAGGCAGGCTTCTGTTCCTCAGCCCATTCGCGAGCTTCCCTCAAACGGGCCTCAACTTGGCCCATGTCTTCAAGGGTCACAATGGAGTCTTGGATCTTCCTCTCTATGAGACTCTCCAGATGGGCCCATCGCTGCTCAAAGTGGCCAATCTGCTCCTTCACCAACTCTTTATCATCCAGGTTTAAGTGGTACATTACTTTTTGCTTCTGCTCTTTGAGGTCCTCAAGTGTGCTTTTCTTTTCTTTAAGAACAACCGAGAGCTTCCGAAGAGCCTCCAAATGATCAGATGAACTCTCAGCATCAGTTCTACAAGATCATAAAATAATAATGTAACTCCCAGAAGTCTCAAATTACACTTCCGTTGTAGCACTAATTAAAAGTGACATATGAATACATTTACACTAAATCCTGAATAACAGTTTTACCTGGCCAGGTTGTCCCATTCCTTGGACACCTGTTCAAAGAGGGCTTCCATGGCACTGATGCAGTCATGATACTCTTTAGTCCTCTGCAGATCTTCCTCTCTCTGAGCCTGCAGATTGTTGGCCTCATGGCACAGCTCCAGCCATGCATGGCTCAGTCGTCCAATCTCTGTATGCTCAGGAGACTCCTGCCCTTCTGTCAGCTTACTCACAAGCTCTGTCATTGTAGTCAGAGTGCTTTGTCTGTTTTGAAGCTGCTGGCCAAATTCCTACAGGCAACATGAGCACAGAGAATAAGCCAAGTGTATAAAAATAGACAACATGAGAAATGAAAAAAAAAAACACTCTTTTATGTTATAAATAAATCACCCTGGTCCTAATGTGAACAATTCATCAGCGCACGCTATTCTAAAAATAAAAATGTCTGTTTTCATAATCTATCATCAAAATGAAATAATGTAATAACTATCTCCACAATGGAAACATTTAGCTTTTTCCCCCTTCCTGCTGACGTAATCAATGCCAGGGCATGTGAAAAATAATATAAACCAATAAAATCATAGCCTACTTTACATAATTCAATAAAAAAACTAAATCCAACCCTACATTATTTCCAAATGAATATAATGTTTGACTCAAAGTACATCAAATTATAGAAGTTAAAAGTATGTAAATGTCATTCTAAGTTGTAAAAAAAAAAAAAAAAAAAAAAAAAAAAAAAAATATATAAATATATAA
>NW_015536630.1:148864-175238 GCF_001515605.1 Sinocyclocheilus anshuiensis | reverse complement strand
GTGTGTGGTGTGTGTGTGTGTGTGTGTGTGTGTGTGTGTGTGTGTGTGTGTGTGTGTGTGTGTGTACGTATATAAATATATATTACATATTAAAGATTTTTTATTTGAAAATTATATATATAAAATTCAACATAAATATGACATTTACTTTGGCTTGATCAACCATGTTTTGAGCAATCTTGGGCTCCAACTCAGCTGGTCTCCTGGATAGACTTTGCAATTGCTGTTCCATATCTTGGAAAAGTGTTGAGAGTTCCTGTTTTTGCTCTTTAATCTCCCTCCAGCTATCCGACAGCTCTTGAGAAATGGTCATCCTCTCCTCAATCTGAAGAATTCACAATATCAATCACTAGAGATGCACCGATACCGATACTGGTATCGGTATCGGGCCCGATACTGGTCTCCTGTACTCGTACTCGTTAAAATGCCCCGATACCAAACGCCGATACCACACAGCATGTGTTAAGCACCACATTCAAACAAAGAAACACCGACAACAGAACAACAGACAGCAGAAAGGAGTTAAGGATGTCTACTACGAAGTATATGTATGCAATTAATATAATGTTAAACATTCAGTATTAACGCCTGTATAGCTGATGTGCGCGAGTTGATAAACAAAGCACGCTGAGTGGATTGAGCGCGCGGCGGCGCAGATGCGCGAGCTTGTCGAGTGAATATATCTTTCATGAAGCTGGATGACAGCATGCCCAGGAGACTACAGGCTGTCATTGAGGCTAAGGGTTGCCCAACTAAGTATTGATAGTTGTGTAAATACCGTCATACTAACAGCTGTCTGAATAATTTTTGGTTGATTGTAATCTATTACATACCTTTCTATCAAAATTATCTAACATTATCAAGATGAATTTGTTCTGACACAGTTTAACTCTGAGTTCTTGTCATATTTTATTACCATTTTCTAAACGAATAGCGAATAAACTGTGATAATGTGAGAAATGTTGAAGGTGTCTGAATAAATTTTGGTTTGACTGTATCTATTTGATAAATGAAGTTAACCAACTAACATTATACATACCCTTTTGGTTTCTGTACCCAATATTTAAAAATTTTACAAATGTAATAAAAATATCGGTATCGGTACTCGGTATCGGCAAGTACCAAAAATAAAAGTATCGGTATCGGGCGAGTACTGGAAAAAGTGGTATCGGTGCATCCCTATCAATCACATTATTAGTAACTGTATAATTTCATATCCCATAGCAGTGTTAGTTGATTCTGTGTAATCAAACTCACCATCGTTTTGGTTTCCTGTATTTTGGCAGCTGTGGCTCTCACAGACTCATCAGATAAATCACACACTGAACAAACCAGGTCCAGATATGTGCTGGCCTGCTCCTGTAGAGCCCTAAAGTGCTTCACCTGTGGATAAGCAGTCAAAATGTAACTAAATATATTTAGGTTGTCTGGACAACTTTGAAACTGGTTTGTATTAGCATAGAATCATTCTGCAGCTCTGTCGCATCTACCTGTTTCAGAGCCTCTTGGAGGCCATAGGGAGTCTGCGCCTGCAGCTGGATCTCCTCTTTAACAGTGGACAGCCACGTCTGACACTGCTGCAGTGTGTCCTGATGGCTGACGTGCTTCTGGAGCTCACGGTCCAGACTCTGATACACCTGATGAGCCAAATGTTAACCATTAGACCGAAATAATAAGATGATATTTCTGATAATGAGATCCTTTATTAGCAGGAGTGCTCACACGCTGAGCTGTGCTGCAAATAGCCGAATAACTGTCTCTGGTTCCCTGCTGGTGTGCCTGGATCTGCTGACTGATCTTTGCCTGGACTTGCTGTGTGCAGCTACTTGCGAGACGCTCGCCTTTGTCCTTCAGGCTGGTCAAACGCTCCTCAAAACCAGCTATCTCCTCCATTATTGCCTGAGAAGAAACAGGTCAAATCACGTCAAATGATATAGAAAAATAATTGACAAAAATGAAGGTAAGAAAAGTCAGTAATTCCCCAAAACATATGTGCATATATATTTAAAAGTATAAAGATGTACAAACAGTGCAATATGCCAGGTGCTACAAAAGTAAACAGACTACGAAAATAAACATTTATGTGAATGCTACAAGGATTTTTGGTAGTTTTATTGATTGCAAGTTACTGTAAAGCTATTGTTCATGGGATATTTGGATGCTATAATAGCAATAATAACACACCTTGTGTCTGGCTAGTTGTTGTGTGGCTGTCTCTAGATTACCACTTTGCATGGAATCAGAGGTGACCAGCCTGCTAGACATCTGTAACAGCCATTTCTCTGCTTCTTGGAGTTCACTGTTATAGTCTTCATGTTCTCTCACGCTCTCCGTCAAACTCTGAAAGTGGACCTACAACAGAACAATATTAGATGAGCAATAATGCATGGAATCTAGGAAGCCGAGACCATTTTTGCATGACTGTACCTTGGCATCATTGCATAATTCTTGATAGTCAGCTTTCAGCTTGCTGATGTTCTCGCTGATAGATGGGTCACGGATTGTTTCAAGAAGTGCATCTCCCTTCTCTATAACTGATTTGACTGCTGACTCATGGGACTGGATGGTCTGCTGGATTGTCTAGAAAGGTACAAAGGAAACATTTGACATGACTCTGAAGATGGTTGCATTTGTCATCCTCATAACTAATTCAGTGCATGTATCTTCTATACTCACCAAAACATAAGTGTTTTGCTCACCTTGTATTTGGCTAGCTGAGCCTTCTTTTGGTAAAGTTCAGCTTTTGGCTCCACTGGAGTCGCCAGCAGTGATTTGGTCTCTGTAAGCCATTGTGTTTGAGTCTTGTATTTGTCCAGGAAGTCTTTGGAGAGCTGTATGGATTTCTCTGTGGCACTCAGCTCTGACCGCAGAGCTCTGATCAACGCCTCCAGCTGGGAGAGTCGGGTGTCGACTTCTTCCTTGAGCTGCTCTGCCTCAGGTTCCTCAAGGAAAGTCATGGCACGATCCGTCTTTTCACGCATGGTCTTCAGGAAGGTGTGACCCAGCTCCATGTCACCTTGCAGAGCCTGAGACATTAAATATAAAGTTTCTTAGGCACGTGAACTTTCAGAAGTCATTCTAATATGCTGATTTGGTGCTCAAGAAACATTTCTTATTATTATAAATGTTGAACGCAGTTGTGCTGATTAATATTTTTGTGGAAACCGTGATACAGTATTCTTTTTGCAGTATTCTTTGATGAATAGAAAGTCCACAAGTCCACTGCATTTATTTGAAATAGAAATCTTTTGTAACATTATAACTTTGTTATAATGACTATTTGTTATAGGCTTTACTGTCACTTTAATGCATCATTGATTAATTTAATGTGTCCTTGCTGAATAAAAGTATTAATGTTTTCCAAAAAAAAAAAATAACTCTTTAGTTAATAACCAAAGCTACCTCTAGTTTTTTCATCTTCTTCTCCATGGCGACACGATCAACCACATCAATGGTGGTGGTGGTCACACTGCTGAAGTTCTTTTGTGCTGTGCTCAACCAATCAGAGAAGGTGCCGACGACACTCTGGGATTCTTCAATGCAGGAAACTTCCTCCTTCAGTTGCTTAATGGTGTCCTACAAACACATTTAAAATAGTAAAATTTAGCATGATCCTTTGTGTTATATAGATATATGTGTTTTAATCCTATAATTTAATGTCATAATTGACTAAAAATGTCCCAGAAATTGACAAGACATCTTAGAAAGAAAAGAGTGCTTTATAAGTAAGTATTTCTAAATTCTAAAAATTAATTTTTATTCTGAAAATTGTACTCCTTTACAATTATAATATAATATAATATAATATAATATAATATAATATAACATAATATAATATAATATATAAATACAATGGTAGTTTATGGTATGTCCTGATTTAGGTTTGTGTGTTTAAAGTGTACCAGCAGGTGTAGCAGCAGGGCATGATAGCGTGACGTGAGTTGTGTAGCTGTAGTGCTGACTCTGCTGCTGATGGGCATCTCTTCTAAAACTTGTTGGGCCAGGACACTGAGACCCTCTATCTCCTCCTGATAAGCCAGCACCTCCTCATGCCAACCCTGAAGAGATATCACAAGAACATATCATACTCCATCCATACATATATTCTACAGGAACAGCTCTCTTTGCAAATAAAACAAAGACTGCTGGAGTATGTTAAACAAGAAAATGCTAATTCAGTTATTCTACTTCAAAAAATCTCATATTTAATTGGATGTGTTAATTGCTCTTTCTGCAGATTTGTGAAATTTACTAGCAATTTCATCAGTAAAAATGGATTCAAAGTAAATCCTACACTGTTTTTTCACTGTATGGTTCCTAGACTAACCGTCAGGAGCTGTAGCTGGGCCTCTTTTGTTGCTCTGTCAGAGCGGCGGCCTGAGCGTAATTGTCCTTTAGTTTCCATCCCTTTGAGCCAGTTATCCAACCGCTGGAACTTCTGCTCTATCTGCCGGAGTTTGGCCAGAGCGCTGTTGAGCTGAGATCTGGTGTCACCCAGCCGGGTCTGATACGAGCCCCACTCCTGCTGGACCGTCTCCAGACATCGGTCCTCTAACTGCGGGACGCCCCAGGGAATCACCTGCTCTCGGGTCACCAGCAGTGTGTTGAGCAGGGCTTGATCCTCTGTGCAATGCACCTGAAACTCCTGGAGACAGATAACAGAGTAATTTCTCTAATGCATATTTATATTAAAACCCCAAATAATCAAACTATTCAGCAGACATTACAAAAAAACTTCCATTATGAATATGGATGCACAGTATATCGGCAATTACATCGGTATTTGCCAATCTTGGCATTTAAGTGACTCTAAACCAGGGGCCCCGAGCAAACTTGATGTCTTAAATGTAATTATTTCAATATAATTTAAATATATAATTATTTAAATATAAAATATATTATTAATAACAATTCATTATTTAATAAAAATAAATAATAATAAAAATAACTGTTATTATTATTATTATTTTTATACATTAAAACAATCTAACTTAATTAAAAAAAACAGTATTCTCTTCTTCTGTCTGGTCACAAAAATATTAAACAATTATGCATCTTTCTAGCATATATTATAATGTTTTGATACATATTCTATATAAATATTCATATATTTACATATTTATTATGAGCATGCTATTTAAAAGCAACAGAAAAATCATTAAATAATATCATTTATAATGTCAGACATTATAATAATTACATATAAATAATTAGCTATTCGAATGAACCAAAATTTAAATAGACTATATCAGTGCATTAGTAATATTTACTGGTAAATACTGGTGTAAAAAAATCTCTCTCTCTCTATATACAGTACATACAGTATATAATAATACATCATTATTTAATGTCATTTCAAACAGTCAGAAAGTTGATATATCATATATTTTTGATAATATATTTGAATATACACGTTCTACTTATCTTAAGCATTTTATATTTGTTTATGATGTATTTAAATCATTCGCCAAATTATTATTATTATTATTTTTTTTTTTTAAATAATAACATTACAAATGTTGGATGACAGCATAAATACCAAGAAAAAGAAAAAGAACACGCAAAGGACACAAGTACAGCAAGTAATTAATACTTTAGGGTAACTTAAAAGAAACATACAAATAAACCCCGGCAGCAAATTACCACACAGAATAATGCATCATCAATTTATCATCGGGCATCATCGGGCTATACTACTCCAATAAGTGGTAGTAATTTCACCAGAGGCAGGTTTAATAACGTCAATGCTGGCTTTAGATTCGCACTCTTTGAGTTTCAGTGCAAGCAGTCTGCTAGGCCTGCCAAATTCTTTTTTCTAAATATAATATAACTAAATATAAAAAGCATTCGTAAAAATATCCTGCAAGATGTTTTAAAGTCAATAAGAGATAAAATGAAAAAAATAATGTGTCACAATAGGTACGTGAAGACGTCTTCTGACCTGTAGTTTGCGTAGCGTGTCCTCTAGAGTCTCGACGTCTCCCTCCAGCTGTGTGTAGCAGCTCAGTCTCTCCTGCTGCTGCTCCAGCCAGTCTTTAAACTCATGCAGGGCGCGCTGGTACTCCTGATGTGCCGAGACCAGCTCCTCCGCTTTGGCAACTGCACACTTTGGCAGAAAAATATGGCAGAGTCCATTAACACAAATATTCAGCATATTCTATAAGGTGACCAATGAGAGCGGTGCATTATACCTGGGCTTTATCTTTGACAATATTGTAACGCTCTTGCAAGTCCTGAATCTCTAGCTGGGTGACATAGTGCTCGGCCATGTTGGACCCCTTCATGGATATGACATCCAAGACGCTGCTGTGACTTAAAACATCCTCTAGGAGCAACTGAAATGAGAATGTTTGCATAGTATGTCAGGACTGACAACAACTAGAATGCAATTACTCGGAGACTCAAAGCATTGACAGTAACACCATACTTTGGCTTTGCCCAGGTTGGCGGTTTTGTCTCTCATCTCAGAGCACTGTTTGTCTGCAGAGTTTAAAGTCTCTTCCACAGTCTCCATCCAGCTCACAAACTGACGCACGTCCTCCTGGTAACTTGTCCACTGCGACAGAGCGCCCTCCAGCTGGCTGTTTAAACCCAAACACAACAGTAAGCAAATTCAACTTCAGCCAAGATCTCTCTTCTCATCAAGAACTGTTTTTGGCTGTATGGGATTCTAGAGTTGGCAATATAGGGCTAGATTTTCTGTTAGGAGTCTTTTGTTTTGAACTCAACAATTAATGAAAAGCTGTTATTAAAGCAATTATTATTTTAGATTTATCATTTATTTCAATAATGAATATAAAGCTGGTCTTACTATTAAGATCTTACTATTCATGTAAATATTTGAATAAATATATGTAATGAAATTTGTAATGTAATATATAATATTTATTTTAAATAGTTTTTTTAATAAAAAATATTTTAAATATAGAGCAGAATGAAAATATAATTATATATATTTAATAAACCTTTTTTGCCTTTTCTCTCAACTATAATATATATATAGACACACACCGTAATCACAGTATAAATGTACCATAATTTTGGTCGTATTGTTCACCCTTAGTGTAGATGCTTAATATGACTTGAATCAAAGTAGATATTTAAAGGGGTCATCCGATGCCCATTTTCCACAAGTTGATATGATTCTTTAGGGTTTTAATGAAAAGTCTGTAACATAGTTTGGTTAAAATTTCTCAATGGTAGTGTAAAAAACACCTTTTTTACCCTGTCAAAAACAGCTCTTTTTAAAAAACCTTATACTCACTTCTTCTAGGTGAAGCTGGATCACGAATGATTCGCGCGAACATAAACGCATTTATGTAGATCGGGGGAGCATTCCCTTCAGAAACAAACGTAATCCACTGCGTCTTCAGCGGCTCAGATGTCGGGAGTAAATGACGACGGCTATGTTCATTATTACATCCAACAACAGAACACCTCAATCGCTTAGAAGCCGTTCTTGTCTACACTTGCTCCGGCGGTGAAACAATGGCGGACTGATGACAGTTCACTCAGGGCGGGTCTAAGGTAAGACACCAGTCCAGTCTGTGCTGAAACGCTACTGTCAATCAAACTATCGTGGGAGGGGCCTGTTTTTGTGACGTCACACAGACAGGCATCTGAGATCGGCTCGATTTGAGAAAGGGGTAAAGATTTTAGTAAATTAAAAAAAAAGCACTGGGTGGATTTTTATCATTATATGGTGGTTGTGTACAGTTCAGTTCAAACAACTTGTAAAAGTTGTTGACCCCTTTAATATCTGTCTTCTCCAGACCAGATGTATCTCACATTAGGTCGCTGCACTGATATTAATAAGACCATACTGACCTCTTGCATTGAATAGAAGCCGACAACAGTCCATCCCATGAGTCCTTGAGGTCTTCGATTTGTTGTCGGACCAGCAGTACACCCTCAGCGGAGGTGTTTCTCTGGGCTGACTCTCCTCTCGTCAGCAGCATTTTCAGCTGTATCTCCTTCTCTTGGCGTGCCGTCAACAAAGCCTGGAAAACACAGATGCATTCATGTGAAAACCCTCATTACAAGTACACTACATACCAAGAGCCATGAAATTAAATGCAAAGTCGAATACTTCAGCTGAAATGTTCAGAATGGAGTACTAGTGTACTACTGAATACTAAAAGTAGTATGGGAAACAGTATGCAACATTCAACAATAAACATTTCAATAGTGTAGTATGTACAGTAGCATGCTACAGTACACTGATGTTGCATGACCTTCACTACATTTTATGTTCGATTCATGCGGCATCCAGTTATCGTTTTGGAAATAAATCAGGTTATTTATGGTGACATATACTCTTACCTCGAGTTTGATCATCCTGCTGTCCAGCACGTTCTTGTCTGCGGTGGGAGTGCAGTAGGTTTGCAGCATGTGACTGGTATCAGCCACCCAGTTCTGCAGCTCTTTCAGGCCCTGCGAGAACAGCTGGTGCTCGGACACGATGCGCTCGATTCTAGAGGCTTTTTCCTATTGGACAAGCACAACATAATCTGATGAATAATCACATCCCTGAGATAAAGTGACTCGAGAGAGTAACTGTGGATTCAGTACATAATCATAACATACAGTTTAGTAATTAATCATTCGGTAAGGGAAGCATCTTAATAGAAACAGTAAATGTGTTAAAAGGACATTTATTAATTCTGGAGGTCTAATCCATATGATTTTTTTCTGTGTTTATTAGTAGATACTAGGCCGTAAAAATGCCAACTTACACTGCTCTAAATACATCCTTTCTGTGCAACAAATGAAAAAATGAGAAGTGAAACTTAAATACAATATGAACGTAACATCAAAAAAACAAGTTAAATTACTCCATATAAAGTTTCCAGATTAAAAGTGTTCTCCACCCAAAACTGAAACACATGGACTGTGTCCGAAAGCAAAGGGACTTAACAAACAGTGTTTATATGAAAGCACACCTTAAGAAAAATGGTTTCACAATGTCATGTCTAATGATGTAGAAGAAATTCATAATTGTATTTCGCATATCAAAGAAAATACTTAATGACCATAATGCTTCTTTCTTAGTAGAAATTATATCAGAAATCAACCTAAATCAAATAAAAAAATAAACAAATAAAAAATTAAACTACGCAAATAACAATTAAACATTAAAAATGTAAACAAATAAAAATACAATTATTTAAATATAAAATGCTTTCAAATTAAACAATCAAACTAACTAAATAAATAAATAATTTAAATTTCTAAATGAGTTCTAAATGAACTGTTCCAATCAGACACCATTTGGTGATAGGACATTACAAAAAAAAATTAAAACTTCTAAACCAAAAATCATTTTAAATGAATAAATAAATGAAAAAATAAATAAAAGTAAAAAAAAAAAAAAAGATTAAAAAATACAAATAAATAAATAAATAAATCTAAATGTAGAAATTGATTTACTGTTCCAACAGACACCATTTGGTGACAGGACATTACAAAAAAAAATATTATTTCTTTTTAAAAATATTACATAAAAAATAAAAATAAATGAAAAAAATAAAACACCATTTGGTGTCAGGACATTACATAAACACTGGATTAGGACATATTTTGATGCCATTCCACCTTCATTTGCTGCCTAAGGTTTCGGACACAGCCCTATGTACACATACAGTTTGTCGACCCCTGCAGCATTAGGGACAGGTAGCCAGCAGGCAGACAGGTGGGACGTTACCTTGGTCAGGTTGCTTAAAGCTAGGTACTGAGCTGAGAGCTGCGAGACACAGTGCACAAAGCCCTTTCCGGCCGTGTGTCCGTCCCACAGCTGCTGGGCCTTCTCCCTCAACCTGTGCAGCTGAGACTCCTTAGAGGCTAATTCCTCTAGCAGAGACTGTGAAAGCACAGGCATGTTAGCACAGAGCAGCATGATTAATAAAGCAACATGGCAGCACATGAACAGGACAGACCGTGAGACTGGGGACAAGCCATGTTAATATGAGTATGACAGGAATGCAGATTAAAGCATGAATGCAGCTGTCTTATACATTTGATCACATGCACTGATCATTTTCTGCATGCATTTTGACATTAAAGTCAACATGAAACGCAATATGACCCTACTTACTTTTATAATGCCCTGTGTTGTTATTGTAACTAAAACTAAAATAGTAAAATATTAAACTTGTTTGCATTCATTGAAACAAAGCTGAAATAAAATAAAAATATTAGATGAAAAACTTAAATTAAAATGTTGCCTTGGCCATTAACTGCAATAAATAACAAAGTGCTAGATACTATTATTATAAAACCAAAACTAAATATTTTTAAATATAAAAAATACACAAAAATGACTAAAACTAGAAAATGTTTCATTAAAAATGAAAATATAAAAATAATTTAAAATATTAATAAATACCAGAATAGTATATAAATAATATTATTAAAATAGAACTGGCAAAAATCTTCATAATTTCATCATAATAAAATAACTTTTCATATTATGTAACCAAAGCCATGCAGGCTATTGCATAATTGTAATCAACAGCCAAAGTATACATTTTTCAATGAATTTCTAATTCCGCTGAGAAATTTGTCTCATTATGGAAATTAAATGCGCTGTGAATGCTATTTCATGTTCACCTTAAAGTGCCCCTATTATGGATTTTTGAAAATTACCTTTCATGCAGTGTGTAACACAGCTCTAAGTGAATGAAAACATCCTGCAAAGTTTTAAATCTGAAAGTGCACCATGTATAAAGTTATTGTCTCTCAAAAGAAAGAGTCGACTCTGAATCACTGAAACGAGTCGTTTTTAAAACGAATCCCAAGCCGTTTCATGTTGACCTCATCATGAAGCATTAGCATATTGCCCGCCCACTTGTTGGTCTTTTCGTGTTGGTCTGAATGAAAATGCAAATTCATTCTTTGCCACTAGGTGCCGCTTTTGGAGCGTAAAAATTGCGGTTTCCCCAGTAGCGCTGTACACAAAGCAGCACTGCGCTCACAAACACTGCTTTATCAGGCATTACAGACATGATGAAATGAAAATGAGATCAATCGGACCAATCACCGCAGATTAGCGTCACGCAAAGGAGAGGTTTGGAAAAATTAATCGTTGAGCGAATCGTTTGGGATTCGTTGAGCAAGTAAGGTAAAAAATAAATGCATATTATAAGACAATGAAAGTGTTTTTTGACCTTGCATGCATGTCAACCTGTTGTTGGGGACACCCAAAACCAAAATATGAACCTTTCATAACCCATAATAGGGGCACTTTAATATATTAAAATCAAAAATAATGTATAATACATAAAAAACAAACCCACTCTATAACTAAATAAATAAATACAATAAAAATAAACGTAACTGTATTTATATAAAATAAAAATATATCTCAAATAAATTGATTTCAATATTTAAAACATATCTATATCTATTCACAAAATCATATGAGCAAAATATTGACAAAAAACCTGTAAAGTTCATTAGAGCAGCGTAACTACTCCGATCAGCTAGAATGCTGCTTGTGAATGGCTCTTCTGCTAATGGCTGTGAGTAGAGCTGGTTTTGATTACGCTGTACTGCACCTGTAACCTGTGCAGCTCCTGCTTCTTGGCTGTGAGGTCATGCAGCCGACTGCTGCTCTCTTGAACGGCCTCCTCGGTTTCATTCAGCCAGTCCTGGAGCGGCTCTACGCTCGTTTCAAAGTCCCGCATCTGAGCCTGGAGATTCTGGAAGAAAAGAATCAATGACGGTACATTTAAAGAGAGAATGACTGATTATAGCTAGATCAGATGTTTTTTGGTCTACTGAGGTCTATGATATAAATGATTTACTTAAGTACACCTTGAGATTGCAAGTAATGTTCTAACCTTTCAAGAAATATCGAATAACATGAATACTAAATGCAACAAGATTTTTAGAACATTGCAGGTAGTTGTTATTGCATTACAGGCTTAAATCAAAAGAGTCTCGGATTCAACAGATGTGTGGATTTATCATCAAATGATGGTCAGACACCTGTAAGGCGGTTTGTCTCTGGTGCAGGTTCTTCATGAGTGTTTTCCAGTCTTCTCTGGCCGAGTTGATTTTGGCTCTGACTGACTCCACTCTGTCTTTGGCAGCGATGCTCATCAGTAGCTCTCCGCTGGCTGCCACTGTGTTCAGTTTGCCGTTGCCTTGCTCACGGTCACTCAGAAACTCCTGCAATAAGAAGAACTTACCCTCAGAATCGTAACTGAATTGAGTGGACAACAACAGTAAATCAATAAGATGTTACCTGAATCTTCTGCAGGCTGGACGATGCTTCAGCCAGGTTCTGAGGCACATCGAAACACTTGGCCGTATTGATTTTCGCATTGACCAGCCACTGCTGGAAGTCTCGAAAAGCGGCACGGAAGCGCTGCTCCAGGAGCTTCTCCTTTCCCTGACACTCTCGAGACGCCTGGAGACTGAGGCTACGGGGAGGAAGAGAGATGTTACAAACTACTGATGCAAACGAAGCGATCTGAACATTGATACCATGTAGTACTCAAATATGATTCTTCACAAACTTTCCATTCATTTCCAGTGCTGTTTGTGTTGAATCATTTGTGGCTTCCGCTCAATTATTTGAATGAGCTGCTGTTTTGTTGTATGCTGGACTATTATTACGGTAAATTTTCATTGATTTCAGATTTGCTGAAATGTTATGTGAAAAAACAAAACTGTTATTGGTGCTTTTAAATGTTCTCGGTCAGTCTGTCTCAGTACTATTTTTGTATGTTTTTATACCATAACTATTTTAATTATTCATTTTGAATTAGCTGTTATTTTTATATTTTCAGTTTTCATTTTAATTTTGGTTTAAGTTTTAGTAATTTTGCTATGTGCTTTTTGTAATTGTATTACATTTTTTTTATAATTTATATTAATCTTTTATTTATTTATTTTTTCAGTTTTAGGTTCAATAATTTTAGTATTTAAACAACTTCAGTTAGTGCAAAGGTAACATTTCTAATTTTCATTTTAAGATTTTTCATTAATAAACATTTGGATCTAATGTTTATATTATATTTATTTTAGTTAACAATAATAACACTAGTCTCTCTGTGTGCTTAGATGTTCTGCTAAAACTAGAACATACAGTAAAACCTGGAAGAGTTGCCTGGTCTTGAGCTCTCTTACCTGTTGTATTCTTTAATGAGGGCAGATACTCTCTCAGACTGAGCGCCCAGATCTCTGGAGAACCGGCACAAGTCATTCAGCTGACACTTCAAATTGTCCGACATGGGCTCAATGTTTAGCAGTGCTTCCAAGGCGTCCTGAGTCATAAAAACATTAAGTACAGTGACTTTAAAAGAACAGAAATTTTTTATTATTATTGCTTATAATTTGCTCTGTAGGCTTTACCTTTGCTGTCTGCCATCCCTGCACAGCCTCTTCACCGGAGCTCATTTCTTCCACCTGCTGCAGTTTGATGCGCCACTCCTGCAGCTTGCTGCTGAAGTCCTGCAGGTCCTGCTCCAGCTGCGCAGCTAGGCTGTTGAACTCCTGCTCCGAGCTGGCCATCTGAGACAGAACGCCCTCCAGACCAGAGCACATGTGTTTAGCACCGCGCTCCCACTGTTCCCAGGCCGAGAGCAGCCCGGCCTCCTCTCTCTCCAGAACCTCACAGCCCACCGTGGACGTGTGGTCGCGTGTGGCGGCACCGCAGCTCTGCACACGGGTCAAGCGCTCATGGCCTTGTTTCCTGGAGTCTAACAGCCCCTAAAATTTAATCACAAAGCTTTAAAGTCCACATGAAATCAAAATTAACTTCCGTAATAAATGTTTATGGTCTAATTTTGTGCACAACAAGATATCAGAGCACAGTATAGTTTAACATACCCTGACTTTAGAGAGTTTCCTCTGAACAGAAGCAGCGTCTCCAGACATGTCTGACCAGCGCTGAAGCTCTTCTTTAGCTGATGTGAGCCAGTCGTTCAGGTCACGCACCGACACCATATACTGCTCATGCTCTTTGACGATCTCCTCCATCTGTTGCACCTTATTCTGCAGAATAGGACATTACACAAAACATCAGAAATGTTGAAACTCAGAAAATTGTCCTTATTTAATAAAAAAAAAATGTTTCAGTTTTTTTTGTTAATGATTCGTTGATGTATATTATTGTTATTATTACTATTATTCAAAAGAAATGTTTTTTATAGTCATTTCATTAAAACTTAAATACTTTTTTTTTTTTTTGCTGATGTAACCAAGAAATCAATTAATTTCTTAAGCAATTATCTTGCTTATTTTCTCAATCCAATAAAATCTTGATGTGCATGTAATAAACTCTCAACCTACATTACTTTTCACTAAACATTTTTCTTCTCAGAGGTACATTACGGATGTTAAATCTGTTTCGTGTTGTTTTTAAGGCATTCAGTAGGCACTATTATCTAGAGTGAATTACCAGGAAGTGGTTTATGTATTGTATTGCATTGTATTGTATTGTATAAAATAAAATAAAACAAGACCCTGGTGTTAAATTTATATCAGTAATATAATAATATATAATAATGATTATCAACAAAGAAGTTTGAGATCAGGTTTAATAAAATATATGCCATATGCCATAATTGACAAGAATAGTAATTTCAAAATAAAATACTTCAAATTATGGACGTTAAATATGTTTCATGTTGTTTATAAGGCTTGACTAGAGTGACTTACAGCAAGTGGTTTGCCTTCTATATTTAAAATAAAATTACATATTTTTACCTTAATGACAGCTGTGATGTTGGTAAACTGGGTGTTGAACTCCGATTTCGGTCCCTCTGCGAATGCCTGGTCTCCCGTCTTCTCATACAGCTCTGTGGCTTTCTCATTCAGACGTGTCAGTGCTGACGAATGGACCTCCACATCGGCCTGAATGGCCCGCAGGCGCTCCAGTAGCGAAGCTTTCTCTTTCAGCCCGGGCTGCTGCGGCAGAGCCACCCCTGCCTCCTGCTCCACCATCTCCATCCACTGCTGCAGCTGAGCTTTACTCTCCAGGAAACTGCCCCATTGAGCCACGGTCCACTCCAGACGACTGCATCACACACAAACGATTATTACAGCATTCTGCCAAGTTACCCTGAGGCTTCATAAGAGGAGACAGGAACTCACCTGTGGCAGCTCATAGCGGTCATGAGGATATTGGCCCAGGAATCCTTCAGACTCTTGAGCTGAGAGCGGATCATTTCCTGTTTATCCCTACTGCAGTTCTTCAGCACCTGTTCTCCCTTCCCTACGGTCATGTTGAGCTTCACCTCCCCTTCACCCTTCATCAGCAAGATGTCCTGAAACAATATCATCAAAATGTCAATGCTCATATAATTTCAGAATAAATTTGTACTCAAAAATCATTAAAAAAAAATGCGTGCATTATTAATTAAAAAACTAGTAATCTCAAAATTAAATTAAAAAAATGGCCTGGCTATTATATTTGTATCAATAACATATTAATATGTAATATCATTAATATATAATATAATAATGATGACAGACAAAAAGTTCATGTTTAATAAAATATATGGCCTATGCCATAATTGACAAGACCAGATCTCAAAACACAACATATAAAATTCATGCCATTTTAATGGACAATACTGGTAATCTCAAAATAAAAAATAAAACAAAATAAAATAAAATGAAAATAAAATTTTAAAGGCTTGGTATTATATTATATTATATTATTAATATATAATAATGATTGATGAAGAGTTTGCGTTTAGGTTTAATTAATTGCATTAGAGTCCACTGATAAGGCTGCCTCCTTAACGCACACCTAAAATTTGAATGCAACGTTTTTGCATTCGAATGTGGATTTTTATTTTAAATTCGACGAATATTCGAAATTTGAATTTTTTTTAGACAGCCCTATTAGAGTGTGAGAAGTAATATTTGAAGTATGAGGAATTTCAACAAAAACATTCACCTAGCAAGTACTATTACAATTAAAAATCCCATAATAAAAAAAGAAAATCTCTGAATATTCATTTGGGTGGCATGACTGTGTTTTCTGACCTGAACCAGCCCCAGTCTCTTCTCCAGAGTCTCTTTATTGCCGCTGGTGCTGTTGAGTGAATTGAGGCGCTCCTGTACGCCACTGAGCCATCCCCAGGTGCTCTGCAGCGTCTCCTCAAAGTTCTGCTGCTCCTGCAGGCTGAGCTGACATATGCGCAGTCTCTCCCTCGCCGCCTTGAGAAGCGCCTGATGCTGCAGCTGCAGCTGCGCAGACGCTCGAAGCTCCGCCCCACTGCCATGACCCCCCTCACTCAGAGACTGAGCTTCTTGGCACAGACTCTCAAACGAGTCCCTGCAGGATAAGAGATTGGAAAATTATTTGTATTTTAATTTATTACAGTTACTTACATATTATATGAAAACATCACACAAAATACTGTGAGTGAATGCTATAAAATTGTCAATAGCAGATCTGTATATATATATGTATGAGTCTCACAAAAACCAGGTCACATGTCCAGGTCACATTTCCCAAAAATAATGTTTAAGTATAATGAAAACATTATTTCACAATGCAATAAATGAATAAACAAACAAACAAAAAAACTTAGTAATAAAATAGTAATATTATTAATATAATATTTGTAGTATGAGGAATTTGAACATGCTTCCTTGCAAGCACTATTACAATTAAAAAACCCAAAATAAAAAAAATTAATAAAATAAAAACACATATTTTGCATAAGGTCATTTTAAAAATGTAATGTAAAATACATGCATTAATAATAACACATTATTTATTTATTTTAATTATTTATAAATATAATGCAATATACATGCATTAATAATGAAACATTTTTTATTAATTATTTATAAATAGAATTTCCAAAATTACAAAATGTATTAGTAAATACAATAATAAAATATTTAATAATCATTTATTTAACAATAAAATACAAATATTTTGCATAATAATTTTCTTATTGATTTAAATATATGTTAAATGCAAAATGGATGGATTTAAATAATACATACATACATGTTAATAATAACAAATTATTTATTAATTACAAAACATTTATAAAACAAATATAATTTCTGAAATATCAATATTTTTAAATAAATTAAATATTCATTTATTTTTTATTTTGTGGGGGAGGGGATTATTTAGGATAGTTTAGAATATATTTTCCAAACGAGTATACGAGGTTAAAAAATGTAATGTTATACTGGTGCAAAAAACAGTGGGCCGTTTATTTACCTACTGAGGGTGCACAAATAGGACAAAAGATTGCTATTTATCAGTTTAACATATTCTAACCTCTCTTTAAGCACTTCATGTTGGAATTCTTCCACGCGCTCCAGCGTCACTCTCTCCTGATCGTGTCTCCCCTCAGGCAGCTCGGTGCTCATCCTCACATCCATGCGCTCCAGCCAGCGGGTCAACCTCTGCAGACGGCTCTCAAAGCTAGAAAGACACAGCACAGATTTCAATTCACAGCGCTCGGTGACAAATAACCCCCTGCCAACTTGAGAGCAGAGTGTAGGTCCTCTCTTCCACAGCAAAGCCGTTTATCCCCAGGAATTGTTTCAAACAATCTGCCGCTCTAATATTTAACCCAGCAAGCAGCAGTGTGACGCCGCTGTTAAGTTCTCACCCGCTGAGCAGACTGGCGCTCTCTTCCAGGTTCTGCTGGTTCTGTTTACACTGCTCCACGTAACTGTCCCAGTCCTGCTGGATGGAGGAGAGGTTCTGCTGGACTTGGCCAGCGCTGGCTTTGGGGAGGTGCAGAAGAAGCTTCTCACCCTCCGTACACACCAGCGTTAGATGGCTGTCTCCATCATCCACCCGCTCCAGAGCTCCCTGCATTACAATGAGTTTAAGTGTTAAAAGTGACACATGCATAACATGTCAGACATTGTTTGTACTATAGATAAAACATGCCAAAAAACAGCAAAGGAGATGACATACAGTACACTACCATTCAAAAGTTCTTTTGTTAAAAAAAGTATTACTTTTATTCTGTAAGGATGCATTAAATTGATCTAAAGTGACAAGTAAAGACATTTAAAATGTTACAAAAATTATATTTCAAATAATGCTGTTCTTCTGAGCTTTCTATTCATTAAACAACCCTGAATAAATGTATCAATGTTTACGTTTAATGTTTAATGTATCCACAAAAATACGAAGCAGGACAACTGTTTTCAACATTAATTAATAATAAGAAGAAATATTTGTTGAGCTACAAATCAGCATATTAGAGTGATTTCTGATGGATCATGTGAATGGAGTAATGATGCTGAAAATTCAGGTTTGCATCATAGGAATAAATTACATTTTTAAATATATTCAAATAGAAAACTGTTATTTTAAATTGTAATAATATTTGACATTACTTCCAAATAACTTCAATTTTTTCCTAACCAGTCACAAACATTAAGTGTTAGTTTAAGGCATTTTACCTGATGCTTGGTATCTGTTTTTAGGTATGCCCATAACGCACTTAATTATTATTTTGGTGTTTTACATAGCATTTCCCTTTCAGTTTGGATGAGGTGTCATAAAAGATGAAATACCATCAATTTCTGCAGTTTGCGTCCCACCACGCTCATGTCACCAGAATGATCGGCACATTCTCTTACAATGTCTTTCTGTCCAGAGAGCCATGTATGAAACTCCTTCACAAGATCTGAGAAGAGAAGACAAAGTGGACAGTAAGTAAACAATCTTTCCACAATGTCTGTCCTTGAATCAGTAGGGAAGATCATTGTTTAATCAGGAATACAGTGATTCTCACCATTGAAGTGCTGCTGGAGGCCATGCTGCATGGAGCCAAGCTTCTTAACACAGAGCTGATTGACCGTTTCATATTTCTTGATGAGGTCGGTCAGAGAGGAACCTAGACCGGCAAGTTCCTCGGATGGGTATTTTCTGCAAAGCGTGTTCAGGCTTTCCCGGGCTGAGTCAATGCTCGTCTGCTGGTTCTGAAGCTCCTTTTGGATTTCCTATGAATTGTATGCATGATTTTTTTCCTTTAAAGTCCATTTATAATGTTAGTCAAGGTTTCTTGTATCAAAACAGTCATAATTTAGTGTTATCTGACTGTTTTTCACCCTCTCTCTGATCCCTAGAGCTTCTATAAAACTTCTATATGTGCAGTAAATGTCCTCGGTTATGATTGATTAATTGTGATATGCCTCAATTTACTCATTTCTTTAAAAGTCCTTTTCCAAAACCTTCACCCTCCCTGTTCCTCTCTGGTGGAATGAGCAGCCAACATCCACCCGAACTGCTAAAATTTCAATTTTCATTTTTCAGCTTTCTAATAAACATGGCACTGTATACAACAAATATTGCTGGCTCTACGATGAACAGCTTATGCTCTTCTATTGTAAGTCGCTCTGGATAAAAACGTCTGCTGAATGCATAAATGTAAATATGTTTCCTTCAAAATGGAAAAAAAACACACTTTCTGTACCTTCACTCTGCAGATTTCTTCAGGAGCTGTTCCACATGGTGAATCCACCAAAGATCTCTCAACGTTCTTCAACCACTCGGACATCTGGCTGAGAAAACCTTCCAGCTGCTTCTTCTGAGAGCAGAAATCTTGGAGGTTGCTCTTGGCTTGGTCACATAACTCTTCAATGCTACTAATTTTCCTTCTGAGGTCCGTCTCCATGACCTGGAAGATGGCGAACAGGTGATGAAACCAGTTATCAAATCAATGAGCTGGAGAACAAATGGAGATCAGTCTTACCTGCAGTTTAGCAGGAGCATCTTGGCCACCGCAGAGTTGTTTCAGCTCTGAAACTTTCTCTTGTAAAGCATCAATCTTCTTTTCTTTCAGGCCAACATCCACCTAGACAGAAAAATGAATAAAAAAAAATTACACAACTGTTGCTCTGGTTTTATGAACGTGTTTAATAACACAGCTTGGAACATGCCTTGACTTCAGAGAGTTTGTTTGCAGTTTTCTGGCTATCATTGAAGTTATTGAGTCCATCTGTCAGATCCATAACCGAGCTGTTGGACCAGCTTTCGATTTCTCCACTGATATCGTAGATTTCCACCCACAGAGCAGAGCTCCTCTTGAGACTTTCGAGATTGTCCTCGATTTTTTCTGAAACCTGTGTGGATATGAAGAATAATGGCTCTGTTATATGAGGGGTTTTTTTTTATTATTGAAGACTCAATAATTGGCCTTTGGACAAACTCACATCTAGCCACTGGTCCACTGTGGCATCTATTTCTGTCTTCTGGGTTTCGCAATCAGGGATCTTGTTTAATTCACTTAAAAGCTTCTTTCCTTTCCTTGAAAATCGCTCTAGTACATCCTGGTTACTGGCCATCTCTGCATTAACAGCTTCATGCTACAGAAAGGAAGACCATTTAAGACCCACATTTAAGTTTATCATGGATAGTAGAAGTTAGTAACTCTATTAACTGGTATTTCAAAATAGATTGTCAAGTTTTACCTTCAACAGGGATCTTCGCGTGTCCTCTTGGTCTTTTAGGACAGCTTTAATGTTGGCTATAGCATCAGCACTCTCCAATATTGTGTTTATTGAAGACTTTAAGCTTTGGTAGTCCTTCATGAGCTCTACCAAAGCGCTGCTCTGCTCTTGCCTGGGACAAAAACACACAGCAATGTCAGTTAGACACTAAAAATCTGCACTTCTGCATAACTAAAATATGGAAAATTAACTTTGATACCCTCAGGAAGTGATGCTCAAACTTTTAGACCAAGTTGCAAACCATGATTGATCAAATCAGACCATTGAAGAGCCACAAAGTCAACATGTAGCCACTAAAGACTTATGCTTTTAATTAAACATTAAATGCAATTGTTTGTTCTCCATAAAGGTCCATAATATTGTTACTGCATTATTGAATAAATAAGTCTAAAAACTAAATAAATGTTTAATTTAATTTAATTTAATTTAATTTAATTTAATTTAATTTGATTTGGAAAAATTAAAAAGGGACCACTCATGTCCCACAATGTCACCATGTAACCACTAAAGATTTGAATATAAGAAAAAAGATTTAAATTAATTAAATTATATTAAATAAAATTAAAAAAAAACATAACATGGCTAAAATGGCAATTTTAAATAATTAAATTAAAATAAATAAATAAATGGCTAGAAGAAAAATATGGCTAAAAAGGACAATTGTCTGCTACCAACAAAGATGAAATCTAATATCCAAAATAGGGGGGACCAAATGTAAAAGTTATAATCTTAGTTAATAATTCTCCATTGACATATTGATCAACCATTAATATGAATACTGTGTATGCAAGAACATTTTCTTACACTTAAAAGTTATTTATATTTTTAATCATCTCACTATAAAGTGGAACAAACACAGTATAAGAGCCTGTTACTGGCGGCTCACCTTTCAGTAATGAGTTTCTTGGTGTCTTCCCAGGAGGTCTGAAGGAGGTTAATTTCCCTTAGTACTTCACCACCCAGCTCAGCGTCTCTCTGAGCCAGCTGTTGACCTTTGTCCCTGAGCCACTGCTCCTCGTGCTGGTGTGACTGCAGCTCATCTTCCAGCTGATTGAAGAACCGAAGCCTAAAAACATCACAAATTCAATAAGCAGCCCAACAGATATGAAATAGAAACAGCCCTGTTGAAAAGAGTAATCCATACCTCTGCTGTAGAGTAAGCACATTGGGCTCTTTCAGGCCCTGTTTATCTGCCTTCTCCTCAATATCCTCTACCGTTTTGAGCAGCTGCTCTTTACGCTGTCTGAACGAGCTCCAAAGAGCACCGAGAGCCTCAGCTTCGCTTTGTTTGGAGCCCAGTAGGTTCCTCACAGCATCCAGCGCCACGCTCAAGGAGTCGGCCAATGAGCGGCACGAGGATCGAGTGTCCTTTCCATTCATCAGGTGGAGCTGAGCCTTACAGAGGCTGCCGTCCAGATTCACAGCAAGTGTTTCAAGGCGACTAATATCAGGAACGATAGCTTCGAGGTCTTTCTGTAGCTCGTCCACCCGGCTTTTATCCCAACTCCCAGCGCTCTCCACGGTCTGTCTGAGGCCCTGAAGGACGCCGGCCGCCACACTATGGGTGTGTAAGAAGGCCTCTAGCTTCTCCAGACTCTCGCCTCGTAGTTCAACCAGCTGATGTGCTTCCATGTATGGCTGCAAGGAGCTCTCCCACTTTCCCTGAAGCTGTTGAACCTCAGCTGGCTCACAAACATCACACAAGGTCTTAGTTTGCTGCTGAAGACTCTGTCTTAGAACACTTTGCTTCAGCAGATCATCTCTCCTCTCCTGGTGAGAAAGATTATAAAACAATACTGCCTTGTAAAATGGCCAATTTCTCTTCGTGCAGATAGGTAATATACTCTGTTCTTCTCATTTTATATTTACTATGGTTCTCAATTTAACACATTAAACAATATGTTACTTTGCCAGGTTCAGCTATTCAAAAGTAAAACTAAATATGACGTTTAAGTTAAATTTTTTGTAAAAACCTGAAGACTAAATTTGGATTAACTTGGTTAAACACCTTTTTAAAAGTATCAACAGAATAAAACAAGTTCTTCAAATTGGTAGATGTCCTTTCTCTGGCACAGTAACCAAAATTCTCGAATTTCTCATCAAATATTCATAAATGCAATAATTTTCAAAACATCCAGACAACTGTATTAAAACATTTAATTTGATTGACATTCACAATATTTACATAAAACTACCTTTTAAAAGTTTGGGGTTTGTAAGTTTTTTGTGTTTTTGAAAGAAATCTATTAGGGATGCACGATATTGGATTTTTGCCGATATCCGATATGCCGATATTTTTCAACTCATTTTGGTCGATAGCCGATACCGATATATTTCCTTTTGTTTGGAAACAACACCAAGTCTCTCCTGTGTGGAAATCAAAGTGAAACAAATTACTTTTAATTTTGGTTAGTTTTTAACAAGAATTTATTTGTTAGAATTAAATAAACAATAATTAAGTTCTTTTAACTATAAATAAACTATATATCAATCGCTGCATTTTTTTTCAGAAAGATGCAGTAGTAACCTTAACATTTTATTTTAAGATTTAACATTTGTAGATGGTCTAAAGCAAAAGAGTTGTAAAAATTCTGAAAATCTTTTAGAGCTCATAATTTGTTTAAAAAGATATTACACATTGATGAATAAATCAGTATATATACAATTATTTAATTTACAAGTGTTATGTTTGCTGAGGAATGAGATTGGTCCACTGGTTAGGTTTTGCTGTCCCATAGCGCAAAGTCACATGACTTTTCTGATGCGCATGGAGGAATTTACTTGGCAAATGCGTTTCCATCTCCTTTTATTCGCATTAACCCTTTTTCGCACAAGTCAAAAACCACCTCAAGCGAGCGTAAAAACATTTCTACGAATTAAGGGATTTTTATTAGAATTTCCATTCCCATTATTCGCATTAACCCTTTTTCGCACAAGTCAAAAACCACCTCAAGCAAGCGTAAAAACTTTTTTTGCGAATTAAGGGATTTTTATTCGAAATTTGCCGTTTCCATCACTAGTTTCTGATGCGATACTTCAAAATGTGCATAAAAACAGGGTGATGGAAACATAGCTACAGTCTAAACGTTATTTGTGTTTTTTACTTTTATTATAGTTTCTACATTTTATTAGAAGTAGGCCAACAGCGCCCCCTACGGAATTAAAACTCCTTACGGAACGGGCTTTGGGACCCGGGGGAGGCTGACGCTGCTGCCATTGCACGTGCTATATTACTGTTTACTCTATCATACACCGAACGCGTCATTCTGTACGTGCATTCTCAGTTTAAATGCAGCGATCTAAATCAGTGAATCTAATCATCTTTCAGGCAAAACTTTGCGTCAAGAATGAGCCACATGCTGACGTGATCTAATCTCTAGCACACCCTGAGCAGATGCGAGTTAATGTATTCCTCTTATTGGCAAGACATATTGGCATAATTTTTCATATTGGGCCAATGCCGATATTTACATTTTGCCATTATCGGCCAATTCCGATATCGGTCCGATAATATCGTGCATCCCTAAAATCTATTATTCTCATCAAGGCTGCAATTATTTGATCAAAACTACAGTAAAAGCAGTGATACTGTGAAAAAAATATAATAAATTAAAATCACTTTTTTGTTTTCTATTTGAATATATTTTAAAATGTAATTTATTCCTGTGATGGCAAAGCTGAATTTTCAGCAGCTACTATGCAATTGCAACATAAACAAAAACATTTCTCTAATTATCACTTTTTAGTTTCAACATACCAGTTACATACCACATACTGAATGGAGGCTCTCATAATGGAACATACCTTGATATCACTGGTGGAAGGTTGAAGATCAGTGATATCAACGTGAGAAAACGAATGTAAAGATGAGAGGAAAGACTCTCCCCATTTGAAGAACTTCTGCAGGGCTTGATCAAACTGCTCCACCTGAGAAAGGTGCTCCTGAAGCACTTGGATTCTGTGATGAAGAGTTTGATGAACAGTACTATGTTAGACATACTCAGTTTTTTTAATGCAAAGTTTATCACTCACTCCACCCAGACCATTTATGAAATTTAAGCCACAAACATACATAACTGCATTAACATACTGATCCACCCTCATGAACAACAGCCTGATTTATTCCAGCACATGGAGGTTGGATAATCATAACAGAGGCCATTTATTTATAAGAGTATCAAAAGTACAATAGAAAAAAACAGCTGTCAGAGAAAGGTTGGAAAATAGTCATCCAAAGCTTAATTACAACTATTTTTGATGCAAGAAACCTAAAGATGGCCTCTTTAAACAAATGCAGCTTATGCTTAATATGACTGACCTTTGAGGTATAGCTGTGGTCTGACACTTCCATCTTTTCTCAAGCTGTTCATGGTCTTCTTTGAGTGTTTTCACACGTTCATCTGATGCAGTGGTGTAAAGAGTTGGTGTTTGGGCCACCAGCTTGTTGTAAACTGACTCCAGAGACTGAAGTTCACTCTGTAGGTGCTTTAAAAGAAGTTTAAGAAGCAATATGAAATTGAAATATTTCACTTCTAATATTAAATGTCCCTGCCATTTTCTAAAGAAAAAAAACTCATTAACTTTTCATCACAAATAGTTTTGAAATAGCTTTGCTTTTAAAATGACGAGATGAACAATAGCATTAACCATTATTATAGGTCGACTTTTCACAATTCACTTAAATCCCAATGGATAAAACCAAGCCTGCCATTCATTATTTCCAGCTAAATATTCTGTTTCACACAGAAATGTGTCACATTATAGAAGTAAAATACATTGTGAATGTTGTTTCATGCTTTATTTCATTTATTACTTTCAGTTCCAGCAGTTCTCCATCCAGCTTTAGTTTGTCAACCGGGAGGAACTGAGAGTCAGGGCTGGTTATGGATTCACATCTCTCCAGGCATGACTGCAGGGCAGACCAATCCTTTTCATACCTGAAATAGACAAAATAATCAAGAGATTTAAATAAATATCTCTTACAAAATAATATCTCTTCTTCATAATTTGATGTTAGATACCAACAGAGACAGCAAACATACTTTTGCCAGTGTGACAGAAGGCTCTCCATTTGGTTCTGTTTTTCCTTGGCCTGTTTTAAACCCTGCTCGTAACTTTGCTGCAGGGCCGCCACGGCTCTCTCGGCCTTCTCTCTATCACTGAGCCTGCGGGCGCCAGCAGACAGGGACAGCAGGGTGGCCTTCAGCTTTTCCAGGGACTGGAACATATCCTGAAAACCAAACCAATCACTTATTCAGGCTGAACTGGTGCAAATAAATGAGAAATGATCATGCAGTGATCATACCATGTGACTCTGTAGAGTTTTGTAGGTCTCGGATGAAGACACGCAGGAGGTGACAGGGCTGTCAAGTTTCTTCTGGATATCTTCAACCTCTGATTGTACCTTTTAAAAGAACGCAATGTCATTAGACAACATAAGACTTCAGTAAGACTGCAGTAAACGGCATGTTCAAACGTACCTGTTGAAGGTTGGCATTGAACTTCGTCTGGTGGGAGGAGCTTTCTTCCAACTGTCCATTCAGATGTTCCACACTCTCCTTAAGCTCCTCCCAGTATCTGCCAATCTGTGTGAGACGGGCTTTGATTCGTGCAGATTCGCCAGACGACACAAACTGGACCAGCGCTTGAGATTTCTCCTCCAAGTTGGACAGGACCTGTGACCTCTCCTGCAGACCTTCTCTGATTGTCTGCCCACCAGAATATAAGAGACGAAATGCTGCAATGTTAGCGGGAGTTTATATAGAAAATTGCATTTTATTGAAATGTGACCCTGGACCACAAAACCAGTCATAAGGGTCATTTTTTGAAATTGAGATTTATACATCATCTGAATAAATAAGCTTTCATAATAAGCTTTCCATTGATGTATGGTTTGTTAGGATAGGACAATATT
>NW_015536630.1:148232-148849 GCF_001515605.1 Sinocyclocheilus anshuiensis | reverse complement strand
GCATAAAAGAAAATTCGATAATTTTGACCCATACAATGTTTTTTTTGGTTATTGCTAAAAATATACCCCAGCGACTTAAGACTGGTTTTGTGGTCCAGGGTCACAAATAGTTAATCTGATAAAGAATAAAATACTATAAGCATAATATAAGCTTTTCAGTTTATAAACGGAGGACCACACCTATGCAAAATAAATGTGTAACTTAACACATTAAATAAAATAATAAATAAAATTAGTTGATATTAAATGACAAGCAACAATTAAATGTTTAGTGACATTAAATGACAAGATATGCAATTAGAAATATAAAAGATATTAACAAAAAATCTAAAAACTACTAAATTAAAGAATACAACATTAATTATAAACTAATACATTTATAATAATTTATATTAATAAAATTATTATACATACAGTCAAGTTTCTTGAAAAAAAAATTAATGATGTAAAATATATAGAACATTTTCAATTGAATACATTTTTTTTTTTATAGAGTAATAGAAAAGTTTTTAAATAAATACAGAAGCCATGTAGTCATTTCAAACATTTCCAAAGACATGTTGTTTATTTTTTTAATCAATTATATATTTATTTTCACACCTTTACGGTACAGATCT
>NW_015536630.1:144070-148087 GCF_001515605.1 Sinocyclocheilus anshuiensis | reverse complement strand
GCTGAACCAAAGGTGTGCTGGAGGTTTTCAAGGCATCCATTTCTCTTTCTCTCTCCGTTATCCATGTGGAAAATGCTTCAAACTCACTCCCGAAAGTATTCCACTGATCTTTCATCCCCTCCAAAGTCTTCACACTGAAAAATTATATACAGTAGTAATCAAAAAACGGCCTTATGGATTCATAATGAATTCACAGATTATGTTTAATACATTTGTCTAAATAATCTTAGCGTAAAATCTATGAAATAAAGTAGGGTATTACTCTCGCTTGAGTCGAGTCTCAACTTTGTCCACTTGTTCACTCAGAGCACGTGCTTGATCCCGGAGGAGAGAGTGATTTTTGAGGCCCAACTGGATCTCTGTGGCCCTCTTGAGAAGAGTGTTCACCTGTCTGGCCTCTATTTCACACTGTTTCAGGAGCTCCTGCAGAAACATCAGCAACAGATGAAGTGAAAATGTCCGTGGCATTGTTTTGTTTTTGTGAGGCAGAATAAACCAAATGATTGCAAACCATTTCAAAACAAAAGCCTGTAGTTGATTAGCCTGTAGGCTGTTTACAGTTGTGTGTTTATTGGCTATTTTACAATGGCTTGTAATGAGGCTCATTCAGTGTATGGCCAGAGCAGATTTTCTAATGAGGATTTTGGTTGTAAAAGCTCTCGCAGCTCTTCTGTTTTCAAAATAAAGACGCTCATGTTTAATTAAAGGTGATTCATTACACAGAGCCACTGGAGATCAAGTGTTATTCTCACCTTGGCCTGCTCCAGCTCTGTGCTGAGACTGTCTGGACTGCTGAAGTTCATCTCTCTCTCTGTGACCGATCGCACTTTACCCACAAACTCCCTCACTGCTGCCTGCTGACCCTCAAACTCCTGCCAAGCAGCTAAAGTCACCTGACAACAGAGATGGACATTGTTTCAAAGTCAGAAACTGAAATTATCTGCTTAATAAAAAATTTAAATAAATAAAAAAAATCGACGTGAAACTGCATTCAAAACACAATATATAAATGTAATATATTGAATTAAATTTAATTTCATTCTCACCTCCAGGTTCTGTAACATATACATAACATCTAAAATACATAATTATATTATTTTATTTTATTTGACTTGACTTAACCATTCTCACCTCCAGGTTCTTTTCCTGTGACTCTGTGCTTTGATCCATTTCACTCAAGGTAGCCTCTAGTTTCTGCAGGTCTTCCTGTAAGCTCTCCTCCAGACCCTCCTCTACCTGCAGCTGCTTCCCACGGTTTATCTGCTCTTGCATTTCCTTCCGCTTGAGCCGGAGACGCTTGAGTTGTTGCTGCACATTAGGAAAGCACATGAATGTTAGATATAAATATGATTTTCAGCTATCGGCTATGATATAACATGGTTGCAGTGAGGGTGGCACCTGATGAAGCAGCAGCAATTGTTGGGCTTCTCTGACGGACTCAGAGTTCAGAATCTTGCTGGTCTCTGACTGCAGCTCCTGCTGACCCTGTGTCAACTCCTCCAGTGTAGTTTTCACCTCCTCTCTGAACTGCACACAGTCGCTCACCGCCAGCACGACCTTCTCTGACTATCACAACACACACATACAATCTGTTATTAATATTTAAAAGCATCGTAACACAGGAAAGACTTTCAAGTCAAGACACAGTAGCAAAAACAGCCAGTTTCATTCTAAAAGGGTGGAAAATGGTCATGTAAAAGTTTGAAACCAAAATTAGAAACCATTATGAGTGGGCGATAGGGCAAATGTGGGCAAAACTACATAATCTCAACAAAAAGTTGTTTAATCCAAAGAAAATACTTAAAAAAATTGACTCATTTACTTTATACATAGCAGCTAACAGCTGATTTACATTGATATTTTCTATATATTACATATCACCTCCAGCTTCAAAATATACAGAAAAGATATAATATGTGACTCTGGAGCACAAAGCCAGTCTTAAGTCGCTGGGGTATGTTTGTAACAATAGCCAAAAATACATTGTATGGGTCAAAATTATCGATTTTTCTTTTATGCCAAAAATCATTAGGATATTAAGTAAAGATCATGTTCCATGAAGATATTTTGTAAATTTCCTACTGTAAATATATTAAAACTTAATTTTTGATTAGTAATATGCATTGCTAAGAACTTCATTTGGACAACTTTAAAGGCGATTTTCTCAATATTTAGATTTTTTTGCACCCTCAGATTCCAGATTTTCAAATAGTTGCATCTCAGCCAAATATTGTCCGATCCTATCAAACCATACATCAATGGAAATCTTATTTATTCAGCTTTCAGGTGATGTATAAATCTCAATTTCGAAAAATTTACCCTTATGACTGGGTTTGTGGTCCAGGGTCACATATAATGTATTATATAAAATATATTATATACAATTTATATCTACAGTATATTATATATATTTCATGTATACTTAATATATAATAATATAGAAAAATTATATTTTTAAATTTGCTTTCAAAATCCTCACCTCCAGGTTCTATAAAATATATAGATATCCGCTGGCAGCTGATTTACTTTGATATTTTCCCATATGGCAGATGATTTATTTGAATTTGTTCTTAAAATGAGTATGTCTTACCTCAGAAAGGGATGTGAGGAGACCCTTAAAGTCACTGGAGAGTTTGCTGAGAGCAGCTCCCTGTCTCTGAGTGTCACTCTCTGTGCAAACCTCTATCAGAGCAGCCAAACGCGTCTTCAACCAGCTCATGTTCCCCTCCTGCAGTTCAGCATCGTTTCTCAGACACTGCAAATCATGAAGGGGCGATCAATCAAGATTTCACACAGCTGTCACATTCAGTTTCTTCCCACTTCATCTTTGTTTCTCACCTCTATAGTGGATTTGACCTGTCCAAACTTGCTGGGGTCTCCAGCTCTGTTTCGCAGAAGTCTGAGTTGACTTTCCTTCGATGTAACCCAGGCGGAGAGTTCAGAGAACCTGCAAACACACACAAAATCTAATTATATGGTCAATATCCTATCAATTAAAATTAATTTATATCAGCAGTGATTTTACATGCAACAGTACAACATTTAAGTCACATTTGTGACCCTGGACCACAAACCCAGTCATAAGGTTAAATTTTTTGAAATTGAGATTTGTACATCAGCTGAATAAATAAGCTTTCCATTGATGTATGGTTTGTTGGGAAATGACAATATTTGGCCGAGATACAATAATATCCTAATGATGTTTGGCATAAAAGAAAAATCGATCATTTTGACCCATACAATGTATTTTTGGCTATTGCTAAAAATATATCCCAGCGACTTAAAACTGGTTTTGTGCTCCAGGGTCACATTTATTTATATAGCAATTTATACAATACAGATTTTTTCAAAGCAGCTTCACATTAATACACAAGAAAATAACAGCAATAATGCACTAAAATCCATCAATTATGAAACAAATACCATTTCAGCTGTATAGCAGCTCGAAAATGACAATAGTGTCATTATTTAGCTCAATTTAGTTCAGTTTTGATTCAATTTAGGTCAGTAACAGAGGGAATGTTGCAAAATTCAATAGTTATGAAGCGAATACAATTCAACAGTAAAGCAGCTTGACAGAAGGCAATAATGTCATTATTCAGCTCAGGTCAGTTCTATGTTGATTCAGTTCAGTTCAATAACTGTGCAAAGTTAAAGGGTTAGTTCACCCAAAAATGAAAATTCTGTCATTAATTACTCACCCTCGTGTTGTTCCAAACCCGTAAGACCTTCGTTCATTCAACTGTAAAGTTACGAAGCTACGAGAATACTTTTTTGCACAAAGAAAACAAAAATAACAACTTTATTCCACATTTTCGTCTCTACTGCGTCACTTTGGACGCACGTTCACGACAGTATCATGATGCGAGCGTGTGGCGGCGCCTGCGCTGACCCAGATCTGGCGTGATGACGTCATTACGCCGGATCTGGGTCAGCGCCGCCACACGCTCGCGACCTTGAACATGTGACCTTGAACGTGGTAGTTACCTTGCTGTCTATGGGAGGGTCAGAGACAGC
>NW_015536630.1:142728-143901 GCF_001515605.1 Sinocyclocheilus anshuiensis | reverse complement strand
CGAAACAACACGAGGGTGAGTAATTAATGACAGAATTTTCATTTTTGGGTGAACTAACCCTTTAATGCAATTATGAAATGAGCTTAATTGAGCTATAAACAGCTTTACAGAAGAAAATAGTGTGATTATTCAGCTCAAATCCATTCAATATTGATTCAATTCAGTTCAATAACTGCTAAAATCAGTGTCATAATCCTTCTTAATTCAAATATTCTTATCCGATAGTGGAGTTAAATGGATAATATTACTGAATATTAATTTTCTAACCAATTAAAATTCAATATTCAAAGGACCAAAGGTTCACCTGGTATTAAACTCCTTCCATTTGTCCGGGTGCTGCATTAGTTTCTGATGTGTGCTGTCAATATCCTCTTTGACCTCTGCAAACGCTGTACTGACGTTCTCTAAAGTTTGCCGGGCTTGTTCGCTCTCCGGAAGCTTCGAGCACATCTCCTCCATATGCTGTAAGCGCTTCTCACAAAGAGCCTGTGGACCCTTTTCCTTAAAAAACATCTACATAAAAATATCCAATATAAGCATTGCCTATTTCCAAGGTCAGAAAGAATGCTTATAGAGGGGTGTAATGCTGGTGGCTCTCACCCTGTGCTCTTTGATTAACCTCTCGCTGCCCATGCTGGGCAGACTGCGGTTCTCACGGGCCACTTCAGCCTGACACTCCTGCACTGACGCCATCAGACGACTCTTCTCCAGCTCCACCTTCAGATGCAGCAGGTGAGAAGGAACCTCTGTTTGGACATCCTGCAGAAAAGATGGTATATGGTATATATATATATATATATGTGTGTGTGTGACCCTGGAGCACAAAACCAGTCTTAAGTCGCTGGGGTATATTTTTAGCAATAGCCAAAAAAACATTGTATGGGTCAAAATTATCGATTTGTCTTTTATGCCAAAAATCATTAGGATATTAAGTAAAGATCATGTTCCATGAAGGTATTTTGTAACTTTCCTACCGTAAATATATCTTGATAAATCTTTTAAAGTATCAGAATATAGTGCAATCCTTGAAGTGTAATTAGATCTTTTATTTTATCTTTGTTTGCTTCTTTCTTTACTTACATTTGTTCCTTAATTTTGAAGTAGACGCTAACGTCAATAATTGTTCAGTATTTATTTATTTATTTATTTATATCATTATATATAATTGCTTAT
>NW_015536630.1:142271-142445 GCF_001515605.1 Sinocyclocheilus anshuiensis | reverse complement strand
TCTTTTATGCCAAAAATCATTAGGATATTAAGTAAAGATCATGTTCCATGAAGGTATTTTGTAACTTTCCTACCGTAAATATATCTTGATAAATATATTAAAAATATATAAAAACTTAATTTTTGATTAGCAATATGCATTGCTAAGAACTTAATTTGGACAAATTTAAAGGTG
>NW_015536630.1:135596-142238 GCF_001515605.1 Sinocyclocheilus anshuiensis | reverse complement strand
TATATAATTGCTTATGCAACTGTTGCTGTTCTGTAACAACATAAATTAAAAACGGTTTGATATACATGAACAGTTAAAACAATAAAAAATTATTAATAATAATAACATGATCAATTTAAAAATATTATTTCTATTATTATTAAAATATAAGTAAATAATTTAATAACAACAACTAAAAATAAACAGATTTTTAAAATAGAATTATTAGTAACCTTTTGAAACGCTATAGAAATGGCTATATTGAGAGGTGAGACTGCAATGCTGTAAGTGTTCTCTGACCTTCCACTGTTTGTGCAGTTTCCTGACTGTTTCCTGCAGATTCTGCTGTTCTTGCTCTGGTAGTATATCTGTGAGTTCATCACAGGCTTTCAGAAAGGCATTGAGAACTCTCTGATCCAGCTGCCCAAAGAACTCCTGCAGGACATTCAATAGAAATGTTATGAAATCATTTCAGCTTTGCAATTTCTCTGAATACATTTCCCTTCTGGAGACCGAATAAAGTTCAAACTCTGCTTTTGGCCTATTTGCCGAGCACTAGAATAGACGGTTGGGTTTCATTTCTCACAGTGTGCTTTTTCAGAAGGTCCTCTGGGTTTCCTCTCTCAGTCATGGAGCTGCGAGCTATTTTCAGAACCTTCTCCAGCTCCACACGAGACTCCTCAAATCTCTTCATCAGGCTGCTGTTCGCCTCCACATGCCTCTTCCATTCTGTGGTTTCTTTTACCATGCCCTTTTTGAGATAAAACATACAGTACAACAATGAACATTTATAAAAGAAAAATCACAAATGGGATTTATTTCATATAACAATTGTTTCTCCCAAACTACAATGAGATCAAATGGATTCTGCCTAATTCTCCTGATTCTCAGATTGTTGTTCTTCTGTATCTGCTCTAAAGTTTCAGAAGAGATCTCAAACTGTGCTCTGATTTACCAAGATCTTTAGTCATAGATTTTAACATCAAACATGCATAGAAGACATGACGTTGCTCTTCCTCACCTGTGAAGAGGCCTGAAGCTCTGAGATTCTCCTCTCTAACAGTGACGTGTCCAGGTGTTTTAGGTTCTTGCTGGTGTCCAGTGATGTCAGAATGATCTGATGGTTTTTATCAATCACTGACAGACACTTTTTACAGCTCTGCTGATAGGTCACCAGCTCCTGATGATTGTGTAAATAGAGAAAATACAAAGAGAGAGAATTAATGGCAAATACATTTTTAAATATTGTGTGTTCATAAAACCTTAAAATCATAAAACCACACAAAACAATTTTGGGACCAAAACTATTGGACAATTTTCATCATACCCTAAAATATTTGGACTCCTGAATAAACATTTTGACTTGACACAAAGGTTAAGCAAAATGTTTTAATTACATAGAAGAGTTTTAACCAGTGTCATTTTAGTTATATTGAGATACTATTATAGTTTTTATTCATATTTTGAATTAGTTTTTTTCTATTTTTCTATTTTCATATAAAATGTTTGTATTTTTAAAATATAAAGTATATATGAAATATTTTTTAATTTGTTATTTCTAAATGTATTTATTTTATTTTTATTTAATATAATATTTTATTTGTTATATTATGTTTCAGTCTTTTAGTTTTTTTAATGCATCAAGTTAAATTAAATGAATGCCTTGGCTGAAATTGTTTTTTATATACATATGTATGTGTGTGTGTGTGTGTGTGTGTGTGTGTGTCCTCAGGTCGCCTGTTTGGTCTAATAGACAAAAACATTTCAGGGTTTTGGCCAGTGACTGCCAATGTAAATTCTACACTCTTGTGTAAATAAATTAAAAAGTTAACTTAGGCATCAAAATGTTATAATGTATACAGTATTAAAATGGATATTCATTTCATATTTTCTAAAGCTTAGATTTAACTAGTGCTGTCAAACGATTAATCGCATCCAAAATACAAGTTTTTGTTTGCATAATACATGTGTGTGTTCTGTGCATATTTATTATGTATATATAAATGCATAAATTATCAATTAAATTATATAAATACACACACATACAGTATACATATTTAGAAAATTTTTACATGTATTTACATCTCTATATTTATATTCACATAATTTATATTATACATAAATATATTTAATATATAAAAATAACATATTTTTCTGAAATATATACATGCATGTGTGTTTATTTATATATACATAATAAATATACACAGTACACACACATATATTATGTAAACAAAAACTTTTATTTTGGATGCGATTAATCGTAATTAATCGTTTGACAGCACTAATATATATATATATGCATTTTATTTCAAGTAATTTCATGGCTTTAGTTTTAGTTAACTGCTGTATTTCAGTATTGAATGATATATTATATTATAATTATTTTTAAAATCATCATTCATGGAGCTAACATTATCATAACCCTAAAATCTCATTGTCACGTCACCCTTGAGTGCAACCCATAGTCCTTTAGTCACCTGACACTTCTGCTTGAAGTCTCCTGGAGCCTCGGAGTCCCGGGAGGAAGTGATGCGGCTCGCCTTCTCCAGCGACTGGTAGAACCCAGTGATATGTTTCTCCATCTCCTCTAAAGGAGGCAGCATGGCCTGGGAGTCCCTCAGCAGGGGCAGAGCTCTTTCTCTTATCTAAACGAGACATTGAGGTCATAATGTGAGACGGTGTGATTACGGTTTAATGTGGAAGTTCATGGGGGAAAATACAGGGCAGGCACCTTTCTGAGCTCATCCTTGATGGCTGCCATGGTAGCCAGCATCTGTGCGATCTCCTCCTCAGTGAGGTCTTTGGTCAGCTGCTGCGCGTTACGTGTGGCCGTCTTGTACGACGCCTCCATGGATGGCACTTTGTGCTTGATGTCCTGTGAGAAATTAGTTTTATATAATCTCTAGCTGATGCATCAATAAACATCATACATTTTTTTATATAAACTGAATGGATAATTGTACAAATTCACATATTACAGTATGTACAGTATGTGTCAGTAAGATTTTTTTTTTAAAGAAATTAATTAAATCAGCAAGGAAACTGATCAAAAGTGGCAGTAAAGACATTTATAATGTTACAAAAGATTTCTATTTTAAAAAATGCTGTTCTTTTGCACTTTCTATTAATCAAAAATACTGAAAATACTGAAAATTTATCTCGCATTCCACAAAAATATTAAGCAGCACAACTGTTTTCAACATTGATAATAATAAGAAATGATTCTTGAGCAGCAAATCAGCATATTAGAATGATTTCTGAAGGATCATGTGACACTGAAAACTGGAGTAATGATGCTGAAAATTCAGCTTTGATAAATAAATTACACTTTAAAATATATTCAAATAGAAAAAAACATATTTAAAATGTTAATAATACTTCACAATTTTATTGTTTCAACTATATATTTTGAATTTAAAAAAATGCAGCCTTGATGCGCATAAGAGGAGTTTTCAAAAACATAAAAAAAAAAAAACGTGTCTCATAGCACTTGCATATTCTTGCTCTTTTGTTGGATTTGATTGCTTCTAATGTCATAATTTTATAAAGTCGTTTTGGATAAAAGCGTCTGCTAAATGACTAAATGTAAATGTAAAAGTAAAAACAATTGTTTCAGCTCCAAACATTTGAATGGTAGTCTGTCAAGTCAGTCAATAAAGTCAACTGGTCAAAACTGGTGGAAATTCAAGAAAGTGAAAAAAAGTGGTCTATGCTGCGACTGACCAATCAGTATCAAGTATTCCAGAGAACCAGCTTTGTGAACTCTGATTACCTCAACGTCTTGTAGATATGTCCGTATGTTCAGAAATGAAACTTGAACTGGAGTGTTCATCCTCTCGTTGGCCGTGTCAATAAATGCCTTTAAAGCTTCGATCCCATCGTCATAATCTTTTCTCAGTTTGTCCACTTCATCTGCTCTTGCATACTAAGAAAAAAATATAATCAGAATTATGTTTACACCAATATGAATATTGACATTATTTCATAAAACGTACAGATGCAACAGACTGTCAATCAGTGTTAATTTCGTTGACGAATAATTTTCGTCAACAACATCTTTTTCACCGACGACAAGGAGACGATAACAAACTAAAACTCTTTTTGAATGACAAAAACTATGACGTAAATCTATTGACATTTTCGTCAACAAATAAAAACGAGACGAAAATGTTAGGGAGGGACGATTTGGGAAGAGATACATTCAGAACGAATCTGCTGTGTGGTTCGGAGGTTAGATGCGTACATATGAACTGTCGGGACATAAGCTAACATACACTTGCTGCACATCACATAAAACGTTCAAAAATGTTAATATGTGGGAGTAAGAGAAGAGCAGACATATGGATAAATCTGACGACGCAAGAGAGAACTCAATTCGGTCCGGTTTTCTGAGCACAGACACTGAAGCATACACACACAGAAAGCGCGTCTCACAGTGCGCGAGTACTCTTTTCACGTCGCATGAATGGAGAATTACACACAAAATGTTTTGACGAGTATTCACGTAAACACAGTTGATTATGTCTTAAGTGAATGTAAACAGTAGGGAGAATGTGTATCAGTACATTGCATCCATCGCAGCAGTGCATTCGGTTAGCCTAATTTAGTTGCTATTGTCCGAGTCATTGATGTTAATCAAGCAACGAAAGAAAGAATATGGTAAACAAGTTGCTATAAAGAATGCATAATTAGCCTATATAACCATTGGTATTTCATTAAAAAGAAGACCATGTTCTTGTTCTTTATGAGAAGTGGTTTTATTTAATTTTAACATAAAGGCATGTTGTGTGTCACCGCAGTTAAATCGTTGTCTATCATGATAAAACCTTAATATCAAACATATATAATGAGCTTGGACATTTTTGAGAAATGCTTAATTTATGCACTGTAACTAAACCCATTTGATTTTAGCCGACTAAATTTACTGTAGATTTAGTCGGCTAAAATCTTATGATATTTAGTCGACTAAAACTAGACTAAAACTAAAAACTATTTAGATGACTAAAATATGACTAAAACTAAATGGCATTTTAGTCAAAAGACTATGACTAAAACTAAATCAAAATTTGCTGTCAAAATTAACACCGCTGTCAATGAATGTCAATGAAAAAATAAATGATGACTGTGTTGGGTAAAAGAAACCCTGACTTGAGGGATAAAAACAAAATGCTTGATGTGTAGTGTAGAATGAGCACTTAAACATGACGTCACACGTCTTACATGTTTGACTTTGACAAACAGCTCTCTCCATCTGCCGTTGAGAAGAAGCAACTGCTGTTTCAGTTCTCGAGACACAGTCTCATCGCACGTCTCAATCAGGAAGTTTCCAGCATCATTCATGTCCATGTGCTGCTGAATCCAGTGTGGAAGATTCCGGAAAAACTCCTGCAGAAGAATTCACACTGTTTATACACAACCGTTTTCATTTGACAGCATTTCATCTGAAAGTCTCAAACTTTCCAACGCACCCGTTTGTCGCTCTCTGACTGGTTGAGCATCTTCTCAGCGTCCTCCAGCCAGGCCTGCAGGCTAGCCACTGTGCTGCTGTATTTCTCCCAGTTGCAGATCACTTCCTCCAGCATGCTGCGGACGCTCCTCACCTCCACTGACAGGTTCTTCCACTGCGCTGTGGCATCGCTCAGAAACGTATTCACCCCTTCTACCTCCTCAGCTGAAGGCAAATCACATTATGAATAACAGAGTCTTGCACACTAAAAACAAATGCATTTGTCAATCTGATTTTTGAGTTGCACAAGACACACAAATCAATCCCTAGAGTCAGAAAGGTGCCCAGTGTTGTGGATTAGACCAGTGTTTCCCAACCGGGGTGCCGCGGCACCCTGAGGTGCCATCTGTCGAGAGCAGGGGTGCCGTGTAAAAAATCTTTTTTTTATATTTTTAAATTGCTAAAATGTTCAAAAAAGCATCTATTATATAATATCCATTTCTGAGGTCGCCAATAATTAGAGATGCATCGAAATTTAGGCTGCCGAAAATTAGTTCACCGCTCAGGTTTCACTTTCACGTGGTGTGACGCTCTGCGCATTATCCCGCTCTATGCGTGTGCACTCCACTCAGACGCTCCACTCGTATACCGTTCATGCAAATCGGAACAGCAAAGTCCACTCAAAAATTGAGCCGACAGGAAACATCTATGTAGTACAGTATTGTTTCTGTCTGCAATAGCTCTACTGTGCTGTAACATGGTGTGGTATATGGGCATCTCTGGTAACGCAGCCCTCTCATTCATTGATCCGCTAACCGCTATGTTATGCTTGCATGTTCTGATAATAATAGCTTTCTAGGACTAAACATTATTTGGATAATTGATAAAAATAAAAAAAATAAAAAGTTAAATATCTTAACCCTACTGTTAGACCTACATGAAAAACTAAAAAATTTTGTAGGATGCCACAAGTTTGTTAAAATTTCCAAAGGGTGCCGCGACTAAAAAAAGGTTGGGAAACACTGGATTAGACTATCAGCTACGCTAAGTGAACTGACAGAAGGGGTTAGCAGAAGTGAAATCACTGTATTGTGATGTTACACACTTCAATCAAGAACAACCATGTGATCTAAACAACCTAGTGAAAAATAAACATACTAAAATGTATTTGAAATACATTTATTTCATGCTAAGTATACTACAAATACATTTAC
>NW_015536630.1:111105-135501 GCF_001515605.1 Sinocyclocheilus anshuiensis | reverse complement strand
TCTGTCTATCTGTCTATCTATCTATCTGTCTGTCTGTCTGTCTCTCTCTCTGTCTGTCTGTCTGTCTGTCTGGGCTGTACAGTGCGACATATATGTCTGTGCGCATATACACATGAAGCGCGCGCACACCGCACACTAAAACAGCGCCTGATTACTAGACGAAGTTGTCTTTCACATCTGATTGATTTTTCATCTAATACTGTCAAAAACACACAAGGTTTACATTTAAACACAGTTGGTTGTCTAAAATGAAAGTAAACAGTCGAGAGAGAAACGCGTGCAGCTCTTAAAGTGACAGTAGCCTACTAAACATGCTGCCGCTTGTCATTAAAGGTCCCCTGAAATGCTTAGAAACACGCAGAGTTACCTTATGTGTTGACGTCATTTTAACTGAAACAGGAAGACAGGGCGGGACATATCAAGCAGCCCCGCCCCTTTTTAAAATAGCCAATAGCATTAGTTTATATCACAGCTTGGGCTAGAGCCGTTCAGAGCCGTTGAGCTCCGTAAAGCCGCATTTGACAGATTATGCCAGGCAGCCACAATCTCATCCATATTGCATTCTGTGTAGAATTCAAATAGCTCCGATACATTTTGTGGTCTGCGCCGACTCGCGCATGTGATCCGCTCCGTGCTATCGTGTCTCTGGACCGGAGCAGAGTGTGTGTGCGGTGCGGTGGTTAGCGTGACACAGCGCGAAACTAGACTTCTTTTTTTCCTCAATGGAAAGCATATTTACACTGTTTGAATCGTTCCCTGTCCCCTATATAGTGCACTACGTGCCATTCACTGTACAGAAAATACTAATTCTGTGGACAAGTGACCGATTTCAGCCGCGGCTTCAGCGTCTATTTTATAGTGTAGGGGGCGGGCGCTTCGGATTCTAGAGAGCATTTGATTGGACAGAAAGTTTGATGAGAAGCTGAAGTACGATGTGACGTCAAAAAAATCGTTGAGCCGTTTTGGCAGAAGTGACGAACTGCAAGCTTTGAATGCTTCTATATCTTCTAAATGCGAATTTTGTCACTGTTTTGGAGCACACTGCCTTATAGATAACCTTAAGACTAACACTGATACTAACACCCAAAAAACTTTCATTTTGATTTCATGGGGACTTTAAAGTCTGCTAAATTGGGACAACTAATTTTGTACTTCATATACATTAATTGTGCTGTAGTCGCACTAAAGGTATAATGAAGTATATTTGATTGTGCTAAAGTGGAACTATTGCAAATATACTTTAAGTGCACTTTAAATATCTTGCATTTAAAGACTGGTATTATTCATACAGTCCTCATCAAAAGTGACATTAAAACACATTTTAGGCTTAATATTAAGAAATGTGCATTGTGCACAAGTAGTACTCCAAATAAAGTTTAACTATAATTTATCAATAATCAATAAGTCTCAAGCGATATGTCAGTAAATATGTTAACACATTTGAACTATACTTAGAATGAAATAAATGTATTTTAAATATATTACTTTTCTACTAGGGCAGTCACTATGTTACCGAGTATTCTGGTTCCTCTAAACTCACCTCTCTTGGGGGTTTTACTGCCTGGAATATGAAACAGTTAAACCGCATTACTACACTCGACATGGCACCTATCAATAACACATCCAGGTCATGTTTCTTGCCATTTTCAAAAGAATAAAAATAAGAAATTATATTTTGCATAAAAAAAGGCTATATTTTTATATAATTTCAATATTATTTTGGGGGGAGGGTTTTTTGTCACATTATTTTTTATTACATTAAAACACATTTACCCCTATTTTTAATGTCTCGTATGCTACTTATTTAATCAAAAATATATATTAAAACACAGTAATATTGTGAAATGTTATCATAATTTAAAATAACTGTTTTCTATAAATGTAATTCATTTATGTGATGCAAAGCTGAATTTTCAGCATTATTACTCCAGTCTTTCAGAAATCATTCTAATTTGCTGATTTGGTGATATATACGTACTTTACATTTTTTTCAGGATTATTTTATATAAGTTATATATATTTATTATAATAATTATATATATATTTCTTATAATATTATATAAGAAAGTTCAAAAGAACAGGATTTATTTGAAACAATTTGTTGTAAGAATGTCAAAGTCTTTACTCTCATCTTTGATCAGTTTAATGCATCCTTGCGAAATGAAAACCTTCATTTCTTAAAAAAAAATCTTATTGATCCTAAACTTTCAGTGGTGTATGTTCATAATAAAAAAAATAAAATAGCATTATTGTAAGTAAATAAATAAATAAAATAAAAATACCTTGTCCAGATAGGTGGGGAAAAATGTACTTTATTGTCATGAAAATAATGTGACAATGCAAGAAAACTTAATTTCATTATGCAAAATGCAATGTCTTTTTCCCCTCTTGATTTTGGAGTGAAATATGACCAGGAGATTTCATTTGTGACATTCATCCATTCTATATATTCAATACATTCTATGCATTCACCCAGCATATATTTAGTATTTCTATTAATATTACCACACAATGTCAAAGAATACCATCAGATTGAGCATGTCAAATATACTTTTCTAAGAAATAATATTACTCCACAGCACTAATGAAGGTTTCAAGAACGTGTGACAGAATGAGGCTGCCTGATCACAAAGCAATAGGCTCATTTCAGCTGCTAGAGTTCAGAATCGCTGCCGGGGAACAATTATAAAAAGCTGCATGGATCTCCAGCCTCAGGGGAATAATGCATTAAAGTGTGATGTATCTTACCAGAAGCCCCAGATTTCAAGTAGGAGTCTGCAGCTTGTTTCAGAGTCCGGAACGTGGTTTCATACTGCTCAAAGAACTTATGGCCTTCAATGAATGCCTGTGTGTAAAACAGGACAGTAATGGGAAGATGTTTCATAACATGTCAGCTGAATCAGTTTTTATAAAGCAGATTAAAAGAGTTTATTAAATACGCTGGAGGACGTACAATATAATTTTGCAGAAGAAGCTCCACTGAGTCCCGACGGCCGTATTTAATGATCCAGGATTTGAGCTTTGACTCGGCCAGCATGAGAAACGCCATGAGGCGGTACTTCATCTCCCAGAACTCATTCTTAATCAGATGGACGTGAGACGACGTGGACACAAAATGAAAGCTGCGGAAACATGACATATTAGTAAATATAGCAGTAACTCATGGGATTTGGGATTTTGAGCTCATAGCTTCTATAATTACAGTCTATAACGTCAACAGTAAAGTTAATATAAAAGAATAATCTATTCATAAATGTTGCTGGTCTTATTCTGCATGATTTATGATTATTAGCTTGTTCTCCTCAAAATTTAATAATCTCTGAAAAGACTTTCTTTTCTATGGATGTAACCACGTTCATATGCATCAGAAAAATAATATTAAAATAATATTGTACGATTTGTACATTTTATAAAACTCGACGACATGATGCTAGATTGTTCTGGGTGGTTGCTAGGGTATTACTATTTGGTTGCTAGGGGTGTTTGATAGGATGTTGCTATGTGGTTGCGTGGGGCGTTCTGGGTGGTTGCTAGGGTGTTGCTATGTGGTTGCCTGGAGTGTTTTGAGTGGTTGCTAGTGTGTTGCTCTAAGGTTGTCTGGGGTGTGCTGGGTGGTTGCTAGGGTGTTGCTATGTGATTGCCTGGGGTGTTCTGGGTGGTTGCTAGGGTGTTGCTATGTGACTGTCTGGGGTGTGTTGGGTGGTTGCTAGGGTGTTGCAATGTGGTTGCCTGGGGTGTTCTGGGTGGTTTCTAGGGTGTTGCTATGTGACTATTTGGGGTGTTCTGGGTGGTTGCTAGGGTGTTGCAATGTGGTTGCCTGGGGTGTTCTGGGTGGTTTCTAGGGTGTTGCTATGTGACTATTTGGGGTGTTCTGGGTGGTTGCTAGGGTGTTGCAATGTGGTTGCCTGGGGTGTTCTGGGTGGTTTCTAGGGTGTTGCTATGTGACTATTTGGGGTGTTCTGGGTGGTTGCTAGGGTGTTGCAATGTGGTTGCCTGGGGTGTTCTGGGTGGTTTCTAGGGTGTTGCTATGTGACTGTCTGGGGTGTTCTAGGTGGTTGCTAGGACACTGCTATGTGATGTGCCTGGGGCGTTCTGGGTGGCTGCTAGGGCGTTGCTATGTCATTGTCTGGTGTTGCTATGTGGTTTTCCTAGGTGTTCTGGGTGGTTGCTAGGGTGTTGCTATGTGATTGTCTGGGGTGCTCTGGGTGGTTGCTAGGGTGTTGCTATGTGATTGTCTGGGGCGTTCTGGGTGATTGCTAGGGTGTTGCTATGTGATTGTCTGGGGTGGTCTAGGTAGTTGCTAAGTTGTTCTGGGGTGCGTTTTCCAAAAGCATCATTATCTAACTATGGTCGTTAGTTCCATTGTACTCGATTGGTAACGACGGAACTTGCGACCATAGTTGTTGTTGGGAAACGCACCCCTGGATGGTTGCTAGGTGACTCAAGTCAGTCATTTGATGGCTCTAAATATGGCTAAGTTCGTCATCCATTCAAGTCTATAGCACGAACAGTGCAGTTGTTTAATACTTTAAATTGCCATTGTTATGTACCGTATGTGATTGTACATTACATAACATACATTAAATGCATTGCAAATGCCATTTCATGTCACCTTTAAACAGTTAAATGAAACTTAAGGTCATCAGATTTAACCTTTCTGCCATGTCCTGAAGCTGCTCTGGTGGAACTGGGACGCCGTTTACTGATCGGTCTCTGTGAATCTGTTGAAATGTCTGTCGGTGTCCCTCCAAATTCTTCAAAACCTCCTGCACAGAAAGCACAGACATTGTTTTTAATTTTAGCAGCACAGTGATCAGAGCAATTCCCTTATGAAAGAAAAAAAAGTTCTTGTCCCTACCTTGTGCTGTTCCAGTTTTCTGTGGATGATGTTGGCCGTCTCTTCATGGGCCTGTTGAATGGGTATGTCCTCTCTCAGGGAAAGTTCTGCCCGATGCAGCCAGGCTCCGATCACTCCCAGAGGGCCCGGCAAAGACTTATCCAGATGGATGTGCCAGTCTAAGAGCTGCGCAAGCCACACAAAAGCATCGCAAATATCAAAAGGAGAGATCTGTTTTGAAAGCCGTTCGCTGTCTGTGAGGACCCTTCAAGCTGTCAAGTGTCTAGCCAGATTGCAGTGTCCGCTCTGTGGACTTCTCTGTTCCATTAAACAAAACCGTCTCTGTGTGTCTGTCCTCTTTCATCAGTAATGAACCCTGTATCTGTGGTCTACGCTCCAATTCACACTTCATTACAGCTAATGACAGCTAGAGAAGCACAGCAGTAACAGTTCAGAGTTAAACTCTGAAGTAAAAGCTATTTTCAAACATAATCAACATAATAGTGGACTGGTGTACAAAAAAGACAAATATATTTGCAATCTCCAGCTTAATTTGAAGTATTAATTTGCCTAAATGAATCCACTAGAAGTTCTATATGTTCTAAAATGAATATACGAGAAGTTCTAAAATGAATATACAAGTTATATGGCACACACAACAACAACGAAGCCATTTAGTATCACGGACAAAACTTGAGATTATACAAGAGCTGCAGTGATGAGGAATATCAATCTGTTCCTCACACAAAGCTATCATAAAGTCTTAGAATATAGAGCACAAGCCTACTATAGACTACTATACTTTTTCTGTCATTTTCGGTGCATAATGTTGTCTATTCATTTTCATTGCATAAAAATAGCATGAAACATCTCTTTACATTCCATAGAAAAAACAAGCATGTTAATTACATTTGGTGAAGCACGTACCCTGACAGACACATGATCCCAGGCCTGTTTGACCACGGCCTGGTCCACGGACAGCTTGCCATCCTTGTGTACCGGCTGCAGGAGAGACTCGATCTGTTTCTTTCTCATCTCATACTGCACACGGAAACTCTTAAAAGCCTGCAGTCAAAAAAGAAGAATGGAGGAGAAATAATTACATCTGACCTGATAGCAAACTCACAACTCATTTCAAATGCAAAGAGTTTAGCCAATCATAACAGAGCTCATTTGCATATTGAAATCTTAAAAGCAGCCTAAAGATCATGGAAAACTGTCTTGTTCACCTGATATCTGTCGGTGAGACTCTCTTCAGATCCCTGTGCACGCAGTATATCTCTCTCTAGCTGATCCAGCCAGATCTTCACCTCCCTTAGCACCTTGCGTTCCTCTCGCTGTGCACATCAGACAGAAAGAAACAATGATTTATCACTTGCTTAGCAGGTATTCAGCAAGAAACCCTTGTAACAAGAACCCAAAGCAGGTAACACAGCAGTGTGAAACAATGAAAAAGAAGAGAGAGTCCAATCCCAAAGAAGAGTGAAGAAGATCTCCACTATTTTGTAGTTTGTTACACATAATACGGAGCTGTTATGACCCTATGTATTAATATACACATACCTCAAGCATTAGCTCTATATCTTGTGGATCATACTGTCCAGGAGAGCAAAGGCACATCAAGAGATGCAAACACAACACATTCAAGACGTTAGCAAGATAAAAGCCAGAGAAAGAGAGGAAACAAGTAGAGTATCCACCACCGCCAGGCCATTCTCAGCAAGCGGTGACATTTGTGTTACAATTGTCTTCAGAAAATAATAATCACATAATTAACAAGATTTTAGTGTAGTTAAGTGTATACCGCAAAACAAAATTTTAAATAGTTTGTTTTTATTTTGAAATGTTTGCTTTTCATCTGTCAATGTACAGTATATTTGCTTATTTTCCATTTGATTTAGAATTTAAAAAAATCTACCATAACTTTATTTAAAAACAAAATGATTATGCTTCCACTGCCTATATGTAAATATCAATACGTATAAATAAAAATATTTGTTGTTCATGCACTTTATGTTCTTATGCTGCGGCATTTCTCCCTTTAACAAAAAATACATTTTAAAAAGTAAACAATGTGTGTGCTATGCAATGATGTTTTCTGACTGAAACGTATTTAATATAAATACTATTATAAATGTTTGCACAGATCTTTAACCCAGACAAAATCGGTTTTGAATGAGCAGTATCATGGGATATTCATATTATTTTCAATTATACAATGTGATTTATTGATAACTACTCAAAGAATTTATATGATCAATTATTCATTATATTTTATTATAAGCATATGTATGTTTCTGTAATTTACAAAGTTACGGTAACTATGTTGTAATAATGTTTCCTAAACTTTTCTAGCACATATGGCATCGTTTCTTGAGAATGTCCCATGCACTAAATGAACCTCATGCAGATGAGACATAATCGACTCTTACCTGTAGAGCTGGGATAGAGAGAGCGAACGTAGGAATGGAACGAACCAGCTACGAATGCGCATGGCGAGTGATACAGACACAGAGACAGAGTGAGCACACAGAGCAATGCACTATGGGTGTGATTCTAGAGTAAAATGATTCTTGAATGGATTCCACATTGTGATGGACTACAGTAATGGTTAGTGACTGATGAGGAAGCACTACAGCAGTGACTGCATTAAATAACAACAGCAAGCAGCTAGTGTATTTTTAGCTTATACATGAGCATAAGCACTAAAGCGTACCTCCTCTTGCTGTCCATCTGTCTCGGACTGGTGGGGATCTGGATAGTGCTTCAGGAACTGAGCTACGTATGTCATTATGGACTTCTCATCAGGCTTGTCCACATCTACATCTGCAATAAAACAAAGTTATAGATTTGAACCCCACAAGTGGAAATCCTTGAGATATTACCATTGTGCTGTTTATGTATCTATGCATGCATTTAGTTTTTGTTTGAGTTTTACCGTGCATCATCAGGTGACTGTCATATTAGATGATCCACTGACCTAAAGAGCCAAATGAGGCTTTTTATAGCCTCTTCAAAGGGCTTCTGCCATATCACATCATGATGTCATGCTAGCCTCTGTCTGATCTGGCCTGATGACATGCTTGAATAGCAGCATGACCTACAAACTATAACAGCGTCCGTCTATAATGAGGCTTGATAATGGTGGATCTCCAGTATAATTAAGCAGTGTCTATTCAAATCAAACTCAAAACAAATGAGTGGCTCTTCAAAAGCACAACAGATCATTGACAGAATCTACATTATTAACCACACAACATTAGTATTGGCGATACATTCATGGTATTAGATGGTTATACCACATATTATAAAACGGACAGTTCCGGGCCTTGATTCTGATTGGTTGAGCCACGTTCGAAGCTGTTGTAAATTACTCTACAAACATACACCTTTGTTTACTTTGTGTGTTGCTTGGCAACCACTTTATTGCAACCACAACTGTTTCTGAGGAGCTACATTGTTTGGTGGAAGAATACTGTTTTTATTTATATCATTACACTTTATTTGCTCTGTTTTATTTTGTGAAACCTTACTATATATATGGAATAACCGTTTTATAAAAGCAATAATCCCCGTGAAGGCGACTCCGCTTCGCGTCGTACCTAACAACGCCCCTTAGCGGTTATAAATTCACTGTAAACCACGGCTTCTTGGGGCTTATTGCTTTACTATACTACTATACACTATACTTTTACTATAATTATTATATTATTACAGTTTTTATTAATATTGTAAATTAGTTTTGTTTTTATATTTCATCTTAATTTTAGTTAAAGCTTTAGTAATTTTGTTGTGTTTTTGTCATTTTTATTAGTTTGTTTTTTTTCTTTATATATGTCTATATATTTTTATACATTTTAGTTTAAGTTTTAGTTAATTTACTACATCAAGTTAAACTAAATGAAAATTATTAATGTTGCCTTGGCAGCCAGCTGAAATAATAAAAGTTTATTAATAATAAAAAAGTTAATAAAAAAGTTTTTTTTTTCACTTCAGTTAATGTTGGCTTTATTTCAAGTAACAATTTTTTTTATAGTTTTAGTTTTATTATACCATGGTACCTGCGTGGTAATCAAAGGTAATTTAAAAGAATGCCATTATATTAACATTGTACATATCTAAAAAACATGGAATTCTCAAAGAACCATTTGCAAAAACTATAATAACACCATGGTGCTATTTTGTAAGTCGACATGGCTTATCTCAAGGGAAATTGAAGAGATTTTGGAGTAAAATAAGCCGTATCATTACCTTCAGGATCTAGTAAACGTGGTATTCCCAGTTCGTTCTCTGCCACGCTGAAAGCCTCTTCAAGGTTCTCACGATTACTTCTTTTTCTCACTATGTCCATGTCCACAAGGTCTGGCCGAATGGCATGAATAACAGAATGGAAGGCCAAACCGCTGCGCCAACTAGGACCAAAGTCTTTAACTTCAATCCCAAGACGCCTCGAGAGAAGAAATAACATCTCATTAGAAGACTTACTGACAAATTAGGCCGGTTTTTATACACAATTCTTGTTGGTTGGCATATCCATTTCAAATGATAAATTTAAACCCTCGATTAGGCCTGGGCGATAAAACGGTATCGATATTTATCGACGGTTGGAACGAACCAGCTACGAATGCGCATGGCGAGTGATACAGACACAGAGACAGAGTGAGCACACAGAGCAATGCACTATGGGTGTGATTCTAGAGTAAAATGATTCTTGAATGGATTCCACATTGTGATGGACTACAGTAATGGTTAGTGACTGATGAGGAAGCACTACAGCAGTGACTGCATTAAATAACAACAGCAAGCAGCTAGTGTATTTTTAGCTTATACATGAGCATAAGCACTAAAGCGTACCTCCTCTTGCTGTCCATCTGTCTCGGACTGGTGGGGATCTGGATAGTGCTTCAGGAACTGAGCTACGTATGTCATTATGGACTTCTCATCAGGCTTGTCCACATCTACATCTGCAATAAAACAAAGTTATAGATTTGAACCCCACAAGTGGAAATCCTTGAGATATTACCATTGTGCTGTTTATGTATCTATGCATGCATTTAGTTTTTGTTTGAGTTTTACCGTGCATCATCAGGTGACTGTCATATTAGATGATCCACTGACCTAAAGAGCCAAATGAGGCTTTTTATAGCCTCTTCAAAGGGCTTCTGCCATATCACATCATGATGTCATGCTAGCCTCTGTCTGATCTGGCCTGATGACATGCTTGAATAGCAGCATGACCTACAAACTATAACAGCGTCCGTCTATAATGAGGCTTGATAATGGTGGATCTCCAGTATAATTAAGCAGTGTCTATTCAAATCAAACTCAAAACAAATGAGTGGCTCTTCAAAAGCACAACAGATCATTGACAGAATCTACATTATTAACCACACAACATTAGTATTGGCGATACATTCATGGTATTAGATGGTTATACCACATATTATAAAACGGACAGTTCCGGGCCTTGATTCTGATTGGTTGAGCCACGTTCGAAGCTGTTGTAAATTACTCTACAAACATACACCTTTGTTTACTTTGTGTGTTGCTTGGCAACCACTTTATTGCAACCACAACTGTTTCTGAGGAGCTACATTGTTTGGTGGAAGAATACTGTTTTTATTTATATCATTACACTTTATTTGCTCTGTTTTATTTTGTGAAACCTTACTATATATATGGAATAACCGTTTTATAAAAGCAATAATCCCCGTGAAGGCGACTCCGCTTCGCGTCGTACCTAACAACGCCCCTTAGCGGTTATAAATTCACTGTAAACCACGGCTTCTTGGGGCTTATTGCTTTACTATACTACTATACACTATACTTTTACTATAATTATTATATTATTACAGTTTTTATTAATATTGTAAATTAGTTTTGTTTTTATATTTCATCTTAATTTTAGTTAAAGCTTTAGTAATTTTGTTGTGTTTTTGTCATTTTTATTAGTTTGTTTTTTTTCTTTATATATGTCTATATATTTTTATACATTTTAGTTTAAGTTTTAGTTAATTTACTACATCAAGTTAAACTAAATGAAAATTATTAATGTTGCCTTGGCAGCCAGCTGAAATAATAAAAGTTTATTAATAATAAAAAAGTTAATAAAAAAGTTTTTTTTTTCACTTCAGTTAATGTTGGCTTTATTTCAAGTAACAATTTTTTTTATAGTTTTAGTTTTATTATACCATGGTACCTGCGTGGTAATCAAAGGTAATTTAAAAGAATGCCATTATATTAACATTGTACATATCTAAAAAACATGGAATTCTCAAAGAACCATTTGCAAAAACTATAATAACACCATGGTGCTATTTTGTAAGTCGACATGGCTTATCTCAAGGGAAATTGAAGAGATTTTGGAGTAAAATAAGCCGTATCATTACCTTCAGGATCTAGTAAACGTGGTATTCCCAGTTCGTTCTCTGCCACGCTGAAAGCCTCTTCAAGGTTCTCACGATTACTTCTTTTTCTCACTATGTCCATGTCCACAAGGTCTGGCCGAATGGCATGAATAACAGAATGGAAGGCCAAACCGCTGCGCCAACTAGGACCAAAGTCTTTAACTTCAATCCCAAGACGCCTCGAGAGAAGAAATAACATCTCATTAGAAGACTTACTGACAAATTAGGCCGGTTTTTATACACAATTCTTGTTGGTTGGCATATCCATTTCAAATGATAAATTTAAACCCTCGATTAGGCCTGGGCGATAAAACGGTATCGATATTTATCGACGGTACACCTTCTTCGATAACGATAGAAAAAATGTTCGATATAGGGCACGATATAGGCACGAGCTATGAGTGACGCAGACAGCACACACAAACATGAACACATGCTGAATTAAGTGCTGTGCCTGCCTGTGATGAGGAGACTGTAAATAAAGAATGAATATTAGTCGAATTTAAAATAAACAGTTGCATTTGAATGTTAGGTGTGCATCGGGGAGCGTCATCACAATGGCGCGTGAGATGCGGTGATAATGATGTAAGTATTAGTCTTTTGTTAGTCTAGACTCTAGCCCACGAGACGCGCCGCTGCTGCGTTATTCATTCAAAATATTAGAGAAATATAGAAGCTCAATGCGGAGATCTTGATAAGGTTAAAACCGAAACCAAGCCAAACACAGAACGCATTTTCAGCGCATTTTTTAGACGGACAGACTGCAGCACTCGCGTCTCACACAAGAGATGTATAGAAAGCCATGCAAAGTTAAAACAGTTTAAACTTTTAGAAAACACGTCACGAATTTGTGGATGTTTATTCTTTTTCACTGCATCTCATATGTTTTTAAATGCAATCTGTGTGATGGGCGCTTTGGCTCTTTGGATTAAGCAATGCATAAATACATGATGCTGTTTTGTTCATAATTGTTTATGCAATTTACAAAATGATATTAGATTTTTATGAGTTAATTTAGACGTAATGCAAGTTTTTTATAGAGTTACTTCCTAACGTTGACAATTTAAATGCGCTGCATTATTTTGCTCATTGCGCCCTCCTGTGGCCTCGGGAGACAAGACAAAAGTTTCCTTAAAACCTATTTAATCTGCATATAAAACATTAGAAATTAGATATTTGTTTAATTTTTATTTTGTGTTTGATTGTTAAAACCAAAAAATATTTGTTGTTTGTCTCAATAAATTGGGTTCATTTAAAAATACAGTGGTTAAATTAAAAAAAAAAAATTCTATTGCTCTGTTTTAAAAAAAGTTATAAAAAATGTCAATAATTATCGATACCGAACTATATAAAACATTATATCGTTGATACATTTTTTAGCTATATCGCCCAGCCCTACCCTCGATAGAGCTCGTATTTACTTGGTTGCTGTGCTTTGGACCCATCTGAGCATGGCTTTTTTGGCATTGCCCTGAAACTTTGTCATCCCTTTGCGTTTCATAGGTGGGCTTCCCGTCTCCGAGCTGGCCATGCTGTCCACTGAAGATGCACTGCTGGATAAAGCCTGAAGGGCTGCAAGATTACTGGTCAACTCCTCAATCTGCAAAAGTTTCAGGGACAGATCCTTACAACCCAGATACACACAGACCTATTACAGTTTTCCAGATCCTACCATCATAATTGGCAAACATTACCTGGAAATAGAGGATAATGGTCCATATCAGCCCCAATACGATGGACGGGCGTCCATCAGCAATGTCAGTGGCATTGATATTGACTAGTTTGATCTGGAAAATAAATATTTCTCATGTTAGAAAGTCTAAATCATTTGAAAACATTAACGTAACAGACATTATCCACAGATCTGAGGTCAGTGCAAACAAGCCAGTCTAAACCAGCACTATGAATCGTGCAGAATAACACCAGGAACGTGCATTAAGAAAGTAAACAGGGTCTATTTTGACTTCATGTCGACTTGAATAAAAATAAGTAGCCAGACATATTCTCTTCTTAGGGAATAAGCAAATATGAATGCACAGAGTATATGAGGAACATGTGAGTGAATAGGAAAAAGCAATGTGCTCATGGTCAGCCAGTCACAGACATCATAAGAGATGCTGTAGAAAAAACAAGCTTTCTAAAAATAATTGCGGCTCTTTCAGCCAGTAGCAGCTACAGCAGAGATCAGTAAATAATGGAGTTGCTCGCTGCATACGGTACGCATCATCAAATGCAGATATGCATAACAAGAGGAGGTGTTTGAGAGAACTGTGACTAGGAGAAGTACTGACCGGAGAACCTCGGTACACAGACTGAGACAAGACATGTTAAGAGAGAGCACACAGTTAGAAATGAAGTATGATGACGGATGCCAGACTGGGGCATATGAACATATTCAATGATCAGATAAGACTACAGATATGGCTGGATCATTCTTATTGTGCAGTTCATTAAGCATCAGTTAAAAAAAATAAAAATAGGGGGTGGGGAAGTTAATACTTTTATTTAGCAAGGATGCAATAAATTGATCAAAAGTGACAGTAAAGACATTTCTAATGTTACAAAAGATTTCTATTTCAAATAAAAGCTGTTCTTTTACACTTTCTATTCATCAAATAATCCTAAGAACAAATAATGTATCATGGTTTCCACTAAAATATTAAGCAGCAGAACAATTTTCAATGATGATAATAATAAGACATGTTTCTTGAGCAGCAAATCAGCATATTAGAATGATTTCTGAAGGATCACGTGACACTGAAGACTGGAGTAATGATGCTGAAAATTCAGCTTTGCATCACAGGAATAAATTACAGTACAATATCAATTTTAAAATATATTCAAACAGAAAATAGTTATTTTAAATTGTAATAATTTTTCACATATTACTTCTTCTACTTTATTTTTTAATGCACCTTTAAGCATACAAAAAAATCCTTTTTTATAACTGAAATCAAATTAGTTTTTCTTTTATCTTAAATATTTTTACTTAATTTTATTTTTTTATATATATAATTTTTAAATCTATTTTAAAAAAATAAAATACCTATTAAATATAAAAACAATATATTATTGTAATTGGTGATCAGTTTATATGTTTTTCTTCCATATCATGTCTTGTATAAAAATCCCTATTTCTAAACGCAGCTTTAATGACATGGAAGTGACATACGTAACGTAAGTATTATCAATGCATTTAATTAATTCTTCCGGGATGTCACTCTAAAACATCTATCATAATTGATCAAATTGCACAAATCAGTTTAATTTTTCAAAAGAAGGAAAAATACGAAGTTCATTTTTAAGTTGACACCCTCATGTAAGCTCTCTGTCAATTCCTCACTGAGCAATTACTAACTTCCATCCTGTTCATTTCTTGTCCTTGTCTGAGCATATTTCTGACAGTCTGCTATATCCTTTTCTAGAAAGACTTCCAGAAATTACAGCGCAATCAAAAGCTAGAAAGGTACTGCAGAACAGGAATGACCCAGCAGGGAGTGTTATACAGAATATCCCCATATAATTAAGACAGATGAGCAGTTCAGTGAGACAGATGAGATAACCGGAGTGTTACCTTCCTTCCCTCCAGGAACTTAAGAGCTGTGCCGATGTTGGACACCCAGTGGATCCTTTTGAGTTGGCGGCCCTGTTCGCATGGCTGCGGGGAAGTACGAGGGGTTTATCAGGAGGGGAAATGAAAGGAAGGACTCTATCAAGCCCATCATCTTGGCATTAAACAGACTTTGCCACACCAGCTGCTGCTGCGCTCAATGCAGAGGTTTCACAGAGAGATAATCTGCAGATATTGCATCCCAGAAACACTTACTAATCTCTGTCCAGACAGCACCTCTAACAGAGCCAGCAGTTTCACCCCATCCTTGATGTCCTCAAAGAGGTCGTTGACTTCAAAAGGAGGTTTGTGCTGGAAAAGGACAAAAAGAAGAGGAATAAATGAACGGTCAACTTAATGAACCCTTATAGTGTGTTGGATGCTTCTGCTCTAATGTCTTCTACTTTATTATTCTCATTATACTTCATTCTTATTCTACCTTATAAGTTGCTTTAGATCATCTGATGAATAAATACATATAAATGCTTTTAGGTCATCAGAAATGCCTCTCTTCATTCCCAGAGGAATTTAAGTTTCTGGCTCAGAAAATGCTCTTTCATAGTTTGGGATACATGAAGCATAACAAGTTCTCACTAATGTTTACAGCAGATGTTTGTCTAAAAATGTGTTAGGAGAAATAAAATAATGATGCAATTTAATGAATAACTGATGTACAGTAAGAGTACAGAGCTATAAAGTTATTGTGGACAGCAGAAATAGAAATGTTTAAACAAGCATTGGTAAAGTGTCAGTTTATGAGGGGTCTTTATCTCTTCGAAATTTCATGATTATCTCTCCTCACCTAATTTTTCCGTCTCACATCACACTTGAAGTGCCACGCAGCATTCAAACTTGTGATCACAGAAAGACTGAAGCTACAATCTGTGCAGGCAGATGAAACTCTAGCGAAAATAAACTGTAAATGCAAATTTATTTTTCATGGTGAAGCAGTGAAATATTCACAGGGAAACACACAAAGGCAATATAAATGCTTTTTTATACAAATATGGTGATCGTTCAGTTTGATGCCAGTATGATTTTTTTTTTTTTAAAGAAATGATTACTTTCATTCAGCAAGGACACATTAAATTTAAAGTAAACGCATTTATAAAGTAACAAAAGGTTTCTATTTCAAATAAATGCTGTTTGAAATTCTACAGTATTTATCAAATACTGAAAAAAAATCCCGTTTCCACAAAAACATAAAGCAGCACAACTGTTTTCAACATAATAATAATAATAACATAACAACATAATAACATGATAATAAGAATTTTGTTCTTGAAAAGCATGTTACACTGAAGACTGGAGTAATGATGCTGATAATTCAGCTTTGCATCACTGGAATAAATTGCATTTGAAAATATATTCAAATAAAAAAGACTTGTTACTTTAAACTGTAATAATATTTTCCAATAATACTACCATTTTTACTGTACTTTTAATCAAATAAATGCAGTCTTGCGGAGTATAAGAATCATTAAAAAAAAAAACTGACCCCAAACTTTTGAATAGTACTGTATCAATGTAATATAGTACTACAATCTGGCACTTGCATCATTGTAAAGCTACTGTACCATGTTTGTAAGGACTAGAATTCAGTACATGATGCAGGTCTGAGTTTATTTTGAAAATCTCAGCTCAGCTGCTCCCGTTCAAACACCAAAAAAAAAGTGCAAATGCACAATTTTAAAGGAAATGGACACAATAGGAAAAGATAACAGATGTGTCAGATGTTGAACCAAAATAGACAGAACTTTCCATCACGCAAAAGCTTAATAAGTGAAGTGCAAAACACATTTGCTTTGTTCATGCTGACTGTTGATAAAGCTAAAAAATAAAGGAAGCGAGACATGTAAATCTAGATTTATTTCTATGGAACAAATGCAAAAATACTCAATAAAACAACAAAAAATAGCTGGACAGACAAGCCAACCAGCACACACACAGACAGCGAGGAAATCTGGAAGTATAGCGGGCATCTGCAGACTCATAAAGCATTACAAAGCATATTCTGCAGCTCAGTTAGTATGCACTGAGCGTGTGCTTTCTGTACGGACGCTGCTTCACTGCAGTGGACCCACTGGCTGCATACTTTACTCGGATTCTTCAAACTTTCATAGTTGTGTTGTGCAGCAGATTGTGTGGAACAAAAGGCCCCTCAGTGCAATCTGTGCTGACTGGAATACTTAAACCCACCATTTGTGTCAGATTATCCTCTCTTTGTGCACTGCAAAGTGCCCCGTCACCAAAGCAACTAATCACGCATAATGAGGCGAGTGGGAGGAGCAACAACACTCACAACAGCTCCACTTCAGCATGTGGGTCATTATACAAAACCATGTGATTTTAACAATGAACAGCTGATGTCATCATTTACTATGTGCTATTAAAGCATTTTCTTACCACATCAACAAAAGTATAGTGACTTCCTTCTATTTTCAAATGCTTTCTCTTTCTATTTCTTTAAGAGCATCTTTTTTGGCCTGTCCCAAAAACTGTTTCTTCTTTTCGCTGCATTAGCAAATGCACACTTTTTGTTAAGAAAAAATGGCTACTCTTATCTTTTTAGTTATGTATATTATGCATCTTTTCAGATTCAGGTTGACAAAATAAGTTGTATAAGTATCCCTTATTAAAACAATTCCAGAAATCTATTCCAGAAATCATTACTTTTCTTACATAATTTCTAATTTTTTAAAGGATAATGTCGACTTTATTTTTTTCTGTGTTGTTATGTTTGTCAGTACAATGAAACAATGGCGCAGAAACAATATTCTCTCAAAATTGCTAGTAAATTTCACAAACAAATGCAAAGAAATGGTAAGTAAATAATATAAAATTTTTAAGTTGAAAAACAGCATTTTCTTCAAATAGCATTTTCTTGTCAAATGTACTTTAATAATCCAATAAACTTTTAATCAAAAAATTTTATTTACAAATTCAAACATTTTTACAGTGTAGAGGATGATCATAAAGTTATTCTGATTTTGTATAGTAAACAACTGATTACTGAAAAATGGTTATTTGTATTTATACAGTTTCACTCAGAAATAAGTCACATTATGGCAATAAAAAGGGTTACAAACGCAGTTAATGGAAATTAACTATCCAAATTAATCGCTTTTTCAAAATGTAAAGTGCACCCATAGAATGCTGACCAGGTCCTGACTGATTGCATCTTGAATATTCTGTTGCTGACTCTTAATCACAGTATCTGAAGTCAGCGGGCACACACTTCAAAGACCTCAGGAGCGAAACATGTTTCTTCCCACTGAGAATTGTTCCAGCCCTTCTCGACGGCCATCTGCACATACCTACAGTGTCCAAAATTTCCCAGAATTACCCTTGTCTCCATGAACAGAGATTCAATCTGCATTTCCACATAACGCAAGCTGCATACAAGGGAAATATCCCAAAAACAGTCAACTTAATGTAATAGGACAGAAAGTCCATTTAAAGCACTTTCACCTGTCAGACATAGCCTTAATGTCTGTCCCCTGCCGCTACTTTAGCACAAGACACAACATGTCAACACAGAGGATCTGACTTACACACAGAGGAAGATCTGGTGTCACAGTGGATTCTGAAGAAACTCCATTACACAGAGATTCAAAAGTGACAGGTCATACAAAAATACCTGCATCGTTCCTAAAAAAAGGTTATATCACAGTTTTAGTCGTTTATTTTTTTTCCCCTGAGGTCAAATATGAAAAAATATATGAAAGCCACATAAAAAAACACTTTGGTAAATCATAATTATGAGATAAGTCTAAATTATGAGATATAAAATCATAATTGTGACATAAAAAGTCAATACTATGAGATAAAAAGTTAATATTAATGACATGTCAAATTTCTAAAACATTCAACCTTTCTGAAGGCATAATTATATTCTAATATATATATAAAAGTATTTTTATATGACTTGTGTCATAATTATGACAAAAAAGTCAAAATTATGAGATATAACTGTAACATAAAAAGTTGAAATTATGAGATAAAAAGTCAATATTTGTGGAAATGTCAAATTAAACTGTAAAAAGTTAATCCTCAACCTTTCTGAAGGAATTAGTACATCCCAAAATATATAAAAAGTCAAAATTATGAGATATGAAGTAATAATTGTGACATAAAACAGTAAAAATTATGAGATAAAAAGCCAGTATTTGTGAAAATGTCAAATTAAACTAAAATGTTCATCCTCAACCTTTCTGAAGTCAAAAGTACATCCCAAAATATACAGTATAAAAGTATTTTTATATTATGACTTATGTCTTAATTATGACATTGGTCAAAATTATGAGATAAAAAGTCAGAATTATTAGATAAAAACCTCATAATTATAGTGTCTGGAGCAATCAGAAACACAATTTGTTTTTGTTATATAACATTATATAATATTTGTTATATTGTTAAATAACGCCTCAAAAAGGCAGAACAGGCCTCTGGTTCCATGGCAATCAATGCTGATAACACTGGTTTTATTGTCCAAAGGAATGCGGGCAGAGCAACTCTCAATTTATTTACCCCTAGGAAAGACACACAATGCCATATAAATGGACTCTCATTCACAGACAAACCTTTCTTTGACCTTCCTATCACATATCCTCAGGTCATTGTGTATATTATTACTGTTCTTGTATATTGTCTTTTGTATCGTATACTGTTTTATGCATGCTTATGATAGAACCACTCGTTCACGTAACCTTACCTATACCATGTTTGGTCTCTATGAATTAGTCTTCGGATGATCTAATTGAGAGTGCATATTATATGTTTATACCTATGCAACATATTAGTGTTCTAAGAATCTTTAGTAGTCTTTGCATCAACATCCAATCCAGTTACATATGCAAATTACCATGTTCGGAGACAAAGAGTCGTAAACTTTCCCTCCAGATGGCCAAGTCACCATTGGCTCTTTGACTCCCGAGAGAAAGGCCTCACTTCAGTGACCCTTCTAGTCTCTTCACTCATCTCTCATCACCTTGCCATCTTCTGGTTGCTAAGTCCCAGACCTCGACACCGCTCAGTCTAAAGTTCTTTTAGATTCTGAGAAGATGAGGATGCTGAGCTAGAACTCTTCTAAGGACACCCTAAGATTGTGCCAGGCTGCGGCATCGTCTTTCCATTCACCAAGGATTTCAGCTGATGTCTCTCAAGCTCTGCGCTCTTCTCTCATCACCTTCATCTGGGACAAAACTCTCCCAATCACGACCAAGCCAGAATAACATCTTTTGGAGTTCATCACCCTTCAAACCCAGAAGAACATGAAGAACTCCAACACCACCAAACCTTCAAACCATCAAAACTTTCACCCGAGACTGCATCCGGAAACTCGTTCAACGACCAAGGCAATGCAAGTATCGTACATTTAACTAAACGAAACAGAGGTTTAGTATAAGCTGCAGACCCCGTTGTAAAACGGCACTGATGGTTTTTAACTCAGGTTGTTCTGACTCATTTTCCATAACTGCATTCTCTGGTTTCTCTAATGGCTTCATTCATTCACTTTAGCTCCCCTTTGTATGTACGTGTGAGTGTATGTTTATACGTTTGTTTGTTTAGACTAGTTATGTGTGTTAGCGTTTAGTTAATAAAACTTTTGTGCAAAAATTACATGAGTTTATGGTTCTGCTTGTGAATAGTGTCCCTTTACGATTCTGATCCAGCTACATGCTCTAATGCATTAATACTGTAGGAAAGATCTTTTCTGAGGCCACGAAAATATCCTTTATTAGAGTTGATAAGAACTTACACTGAATGTTCGCTGGACGAACAGATTAGTTGATGACAATATTAATTCTGCTACAGTTACTACTGGCAGCTGATATAAATAATTGTAATTAATCATAATTGATTGTAATTATTTATATACATTTCCCTTTTGAGCTGATCTGCTACATAATTATGCAATTGCTTTTTTTGCCATAATCATCTCATAATGTCAAAGTTTTGCATCATAATTTCGACTTTTTATGTCAATTTCAACTTATGGCATAATTCTGTAATTGAAAAAAAAAACTATGTCAGTGTTTTACATCATAATTATGACTTTTTGTCAATTTCAAAATGTTTTGTTATAACTGTGTCATTGCTTTTTTGCCACAACTTCATTTCATAAATTCAGAGCACATTTTTTTAATGCTCAGTCTACTAACACAAGATCACCCACTCATCTTGGCCATGGCAGTGGGACGCCATCACAACACAGCATTCGTTCTCAAAGCACACAGCACAAACAGCACCCTTCATGGTTTTTTTATTAGAGTATTATAGCATTACGCCTCCTCACTCACTGTTTACTGTCCTGCACAACGATCAGCCTTTAATCATCTGAGCTTTACTCAGTTACACAGACATTTGCCCCTTAGAGTCATTATGACATTAGGCTACAAAGCAAATCACATGGACCATTCACTGTTCACGGATGATGGGTCAGGAAGACAGGAGAACGGTAACACAGCCATCACTGCTTAAGACGCTGGTGTATTTCCTCAGAGTAACACCAACAGTCTAGCATTATATACTCAGTTAGTGATTGTCTATCATAGTAGCAAAAAAGCACTTAAGCCACAGTTATAAAGTGTCTAAATGTCATTGCATTAAAAAACAAATGTCATTTAGTTTAAAGAAAGATAGAATATGCATAATTTTAAGCGAAAACCAGTTTGCAATGTTTTACATGATTACACTACCGTTCAAAAGTTTGGAGATGGTAAGAGTTTTTTAATGTTTTTTGAAGAAAATTATTTAACTAAACGAAACAGAGGTTTAGTATAAGCTGCAGACCCCGTTGTAAAACGGCACTGATGGTTTTTAACTCAGGTTGTTCTGACTCATTTTCCATAACTGCATTCTCTGGTTTCTCTAATGGCTTCATTCATTCACTTTAGCTCCCCTTTGTATGTACGTGTGAGTGTATGTTTATACGTTTGTTTGTTTAGACTAGTTATGTGTGTTAGCGTTTAGTTAATAAAACTTTTGTGCAAAAATTACATGAGTTTATGGTTCTGCTTGTGAATAGTGTCCCTTTACGATTCTGATCCAGCTACATGCTCTAATGCATTAATACTGTAGGAAAGATCTTTTCTGAGGCCACGAAAATATCCTTTATTAGAGTTGATAAGAACTTACACTGAATGTTCGCTGGACGAACAGATTAGTTGATGACAATATTAATTCTGCTACAGTTACTACTGGCAGCTGATATAAATAATTGTAATTAATCATAATTGATTGTAATTATTTATATACATTTCCCTTTTGAGCTGATCTGCTACATAATTATGCAATTGCTTTTTTTGCCATAATCATCTCATAATGTCAAAGTTTTGCATCATAATTTCGACTTTTTATGTCAATTTCAACTTATGGCATAATTCTGTAATTGAAAAAAAAAACTATGTCAGTGTTTTACATCATAATTATGACTTTTTGTCAATTTCAAAATGTTTTGTTATAACTGTGTCATTGCTTTTTTGCCACAACTTCATTTCATAAATTCAGAGCACATTTTTTTAATGCTCAGTCTACTAACACAAGATCACCCACTCATCTTGGCCATGGCAGTGGGACGCCATCACAACACAGCATTCGTTCTCAAAGCACACAGCACAAACAGCACCCTTCATGGTTTTTTTATTAGAGTATTATAGCATTACGCCTCCTCACTCACTGTTTACTGTCCTGCACAACGATCAGCCTTTAATCATCTGAGCTTTACTCAGTTACACAGACATTTGCCCCTTAGAGTCATTATGACATTAGGCTACAAAGCAAATCACATGGACCATTCACTGTTCACGGATGATGGGTCAGGAAGACAGGAGAACGGTAACACAGCCATCACTGCTTAAGACGCTGGTGTATTTCCTCAGAGTAACACCAACAGTCTAGCATTATATACTCAGTTAGTGATTGTCTATCATAGTAGCAAAAAAGCACTTAAGCCACAGTTATAAAGTGTCTAAATGTCATTGCATTAAAAAACAAATGTCATTTAGTTTAAAGAAAGATAGAATATGCATAATTTTAAGCGAAAACCAGTTTGCAATGTTTTACATGATTACACTACCGTTCAAAAGTTTGGAGATGGTAAGAGTTTTTTAATGTTTTTTGAAGAAAATTCACCAAAGCTGCATTTATTTGATCAAAAATACAGTAAAAACAGTAATATTATGAAATATTATTACAATTTAAAATAGTTGATTTCTATTTCTCTTCCATTGATTGCAAAGCTGCATTTTTATTAGCCATTACTTCAGTCTTCAGTTCAAGAACTTTTGATCATTTTAATGCACTACTGTATTTTAATGCATTACTGTATTCTAATTACTTTTCCTGGTAACACAGTAATGTAATGAGTTACATTTTAAATTTATGTTTTATAAATATTAGTATAAATATTACTTGTGACGAGAGGGGCGGGGCCGAGAGCCGTGGGAACGGAGCGAGGCCGGTGGAGTAAATGCTAATGCTCGACACCTGCGCCACTCACCGATCTCGAGTCCCATGGAGGAGCTCCGGAAGGATAAAAGGAGGAGTGACGACAGTGACTTCTCTCCCAACATTGTCGCCGCGAGGGGCTGCCGCTTTACTTTAATTTTGTGTTTGTTTATTTTATTAAATTGTTTAAATGTTCGCCGGTTCCCGCGACTATGAACTTTGTTACACTAATGTCAATAAAATTACGTTACTTAAGTTACAAATGCAGTGTTAAAAAATATGAAGTAAAAATCATGTTTTGCACGTCAGTATACCCTTTAATAAATCACCGGAGATTGCGAGCTAATGCAGACAAGTCCTACAACATTTAGATGCAATGAAAGGTTGCCTATCATATTTCAAAATGTTGCACTCGATTTCACATATTTTAGTCTGGCATTATAGTTTGGGAAAAGTTCAACAAGTGAATGTTTACAAGTTTATGTAGGGAAAGACTGTACCTCGCGTTGGTTTCATACAAATTATTTTATCAGAGAATATTTGTTTTCGACACGACTTACTTCATTTAAAAATAGACACTTCAAGCTTTCTTCAGATATATTTCTCATGTCATTTTCGTTCATTTTAGTGACTCGTTTCAGGAAGATATTCGTGGAGACTGAGAATGCAGAAAGCGCACCCTATTTGTTTTCTTTATTTTACAAAACCAAAAAAAAGAAAAAAGGTTTTGTTGCTATTGCGAGTGTATACAAATAATACCTATGTAATTTTTCAGTCAATATTAAAGGGGTCCTATTATTTTATGATTTTGTTTTGGGGGTGTACTAGAACAGGCTCTCACACTAGGTTGTTCGAAAAACACATTATTTTTCACATATTTTACATTATTACAGCACCCCTCTCCCCAGTCTGGCATGAACGGCTCGAATAGTTCGTGTATCAAATGAAGGCCCGCCTTCTCAAATACGAAATGTGCTGTGATTGGTTAGCTGGGCCAGTGTGTGCTGTGATTGGTTAAATGGGCCAGTGTGTGCTGTGATTGGTTAGATGGGCCACTGTGTGCTGTGATTGGTTAGATGGGCCAGTGTGTG
>NW_015536630.1:108790-110918 GCF_001515605.1 Sinocyclocheilus anshuiensis | reverse complement strand
TCAGCGTCTGGTCGGGAAATGTCACGCCCCTTACCATAGCCGCCTGCGAGCTTCAGTGTAAATATTGCGTCAAACTCAAATCAATTTGAGCGCGATTTAAACCCGGATGATTGTAACCACTCTAAGTTCGTCTGCCTTGGGAAAGCTAGCGTGTCTCCGACATAGTGATAACACTCGTTGCCTTCTCTAGTGCAGCTCAATCAGGTCTCATCCCATTCGTCGATATTTGTGATCTCACAAATCCCGGAAAATATGCACTGTAGTCCAAACGAGTCTGTGGCGAGGGGGGCGTGGGAAGGCAAAAGGCTGCAGCGGGAGAAAGGGTTTGGAGACAAGCGGTGATAATGAGATCAAGTGAATAATGATTAACACCTGTCTGTAATTCCAGTGATTGGGGGTGAGACGAGAGATAAGCGCCCCACAGACCTGGGAGAGGAGGCCAGCTGCACCTGAGAGAGAGTCGGAGCAGAGTGCGTGTGTGTGTGTGTGTCCGTATGCAAGACTGTGGAGAGAGAGAGCCGAGCAGCCACCCCTGACTTCCTCGTCCTTCATCTCAAACGAACTGTATTACACTGGTGCCGAAACCCGGGATGAGGAAGCCAGCATGCCGCCATGCAGCCAGCTCAACCAACGCCGCTTGCGGAGCTCGTGAAGTCGCTCGCCGGGCTTCACCAAACCCAACATCAGGCGCTGATGGACCTCAAGCTGGAGCAGGAGGATCGGTTCCGCCTGTTGGTCCAGGCGCAGGATGAAGACCGGCGGGCCCTCCGGAGCTTGCTTGGCCGGGAGGTCGCCCCTGTAGCGGCCCCCTCCATCGCCCACGTCCCGCTGATGAAGATGGGTCCACAGGATGACCCGGAGGCGTTCGTGGATCTCTTTGAGAGAACAGCGGAGGCGTGCGGCTGGGAGGGAGTGGTCGATCTGGTGGTGCTGGAGCAATTCATCGCTCAGCTACCCCGGGGGACGGCCGAGTGGGTCCAGTGCCACCGCCCCACGTCGCTGACGCAGGGCATCCAGCTGGCTGAAGACCATCTGGTGGCGTGCCCCGGGGTCGGCGAGCCCCTTTCTAACCTTTCTCTCTCTTCCCCCTCACCTTCCCTCCCGTCTCTCTCTCCTATTCCTACTCCCAGGTTGCGTAGTAACGCGCCCCCACGAACCCCACAGCGAGGTGGGGTCTTCCAGGGGAACAGACCGGGGACATGAGGGGGCGTAGAGGAGGGCGCAGGAGCCGCCGTTCCATCGCCGCCTTTCTCCTCTCTCCGCCAATCTCTTGGCCATCCTTCTGCCGCTGGGGCGGCGGGAAGGCCTGGGCCGGCCTGCTGGAGATGCGGGGACCCGGGTCATTTTCTGGACCGGTGCCCAATGATGGAGGTGGGAGCGTTGATCCAGGTTCCCGACTCCCCGGTGGCTGCCCCCGATCAAGCAGGTGTGTACCAAATACCTGTGAGTATCAAGGGGGGTACATATCAGGCTGTGGTGGATTCAGGCTGTAACCAAACCTCCATTCATCAAAGCCTGATGCAACAAAGGGCGTTGGATACGAGCCGCAAAGTTAAGGTGAGGTGTGTGCACGGGGATGTGGTGGACTACCCTTTAGTGGCTGTTAGTATTCGATTTAGGGGGGAAACGCATAGAATGAAGGTGGCGGTTAATTCCCACCTTAGGCATCCGCTGATTTTGGGGACAGATTGGCCAGCTTTTACGCAATTATTGGGGGTTTTGTGTGCGGATGCTTCTTGGGAGACAGGGCTGGGAAACGGAGAAGCGGTGGCGCAGGCTGGAGATGTGGTTTCGGGACCTTCACGGGCTGACTCAGAGGAAACAAGAGCGAGGGCGGAGCTTATGTCCCCTGAGCTGGATGACTTTCCGCTGGAGCAGTCTCGTGATGAGACGCATAAAAATGCGTATGACCGGGTCCGCGCCATCGACGGACAGCTTCTCCAGCCTGACCAACCACTCTCTTATCCTTATTTTTCCCTTATAAAAGATAGGTTGTATCAGGTGACCCAAGATACCCAGACAAAAAGAGATACAACCCAGTTATTAGTCCCAAAAAGCCGTCGGGAAATGCTTTTCCAGGCGGCTCATAGTAGTCCCATGGCAGGCCACTTGGGGGAGGCAAAGACAC
>NW_015536630.1:100958-106543 GCF_001515605.1 Sinocyclocheilus anshuiensis | reverse complement strand
CCTGGATGACTGGATGACCAACCTCTCTCGTATCCTTATTTTTCCCTTATAAAAGATAGGTTGTATCGGGTGACCCAAGATACCCAGACAAAAAGAAATACAACCCAGTTATTAGTCCCAAAAAGCCGTCGGGAAATGCTTTTCCAGGCAGCTCATAATAGTCCCATGGCAGGCCCCTTGGGGGAGGCAAAAACACGTGAACGACTCATGGCCCGATTCTTTTGGCCGGGCATTCACGAGAACATCCGCCGGTGGTGTGCGGGGTGTCATGAATGTCAGCTGGTAAATCCTCTGGCCAGTTCTAAAGCGCCATTGCGTCCATTATTTTTTACAGTGCACTGATAGAGGTCCCCTTCGAGAGAATTGGTATGGACCTCATCGGGCCATTAGAACGTTCAGCACGTGGACATCGTTTTGCATTAGTTCTGGTGGATTATGCAACACAATACCCGGAAGCAGTGCCGCTGCACACCATCTCTGCAAAGAGTGTGGCAGACGCACTGTTTCGAGTCATCTCCCGAGTGGGGATCCCCAAAGAGATTCTCACTGATCAGGGCACGGCGTTTATGTCACGTACGTTAAGCGAACTATACGAACTTCTGGGCATTAAATCGATTCGCACCAGTGTCTATCACCCACAAACGGACGGCTTGGTGGAACGATTTAATCGCACGTTAAAATCCATGGTTCGTAAGTTTGTTAAGGAGGACGCCAAAAATTGGGATAAATGGTTCGAGCCCCTGTTGTTCGCTGTGCGGGAGGTTCCACAAGCCTCCATGGGGTTTTCCCCATTCGAGCTTCTCTATGGTAGTCAGCCCCGCAGGGTGCTTGACGTCATTAGAGAGGCTTGGGAGGAGGGGCCTTCAAACAGCCGTAGTGAAATTCAGTATGTCATGGACCTCCAAGCAAAACTCCACACTCTGGGGCGGCTTTCTATGGAGAATTTGCTTCAGGCTCAGGACCGACAAAGTCGGCTGTACAACAGGGGTACGCGAGCGCGTCAATTTACACCGGGAGAGAAAGTGCTTGTATTACTGCCAACATCTAGTTCTAAATTACTTGCCAAGTGGCAAGGACCTTTTGTGGTTACACGGCGAGTGGGGGATCTTGATTATGAGGTAAAGCGAACGGACCGAGGTAATTCATGTCAAATATATCATCTCAATCTTTTAAAACGTTGGAATGAGGTGACCTCGGTGGAGTTAGCGGTGGCCGTTTTGGCAGAGGAAGATCTCGGACCAGAAGCAGCTGTCAAAACCAATCCGCTCGCTCTGGTCCCCGGGGGAGATCACCTCTCGCCGCTGCAGCTCACCGAGCTAGCCAAGTTGCAAGCGGATTTTGCTGATGTGTTTTCACCCCTGCCCGGTCGCACGAACCTCATACAGCACCACATCGAAACGATCCCCGGGGAAGTGGCGCGCAGCCGCCCCTATCGTTTCCCGGAGCACAAGAAAAAAGTGGTACAGGATGAATTAACGGCCATCCTAGGGTTGGGAGTAATAGAAGAATCGCATAGCGACTGGGCGAGCCCGATTGTTTTAGTGCCTAGAATGGACGGCTCCGTCCGGTTCTGTGTTGATTACAGAAAGGTGAATGCAGTGTCGAAATTCGACGCTTATCCAATGCCCCGAGTTGACGAGCTGCTTGATCGGTTAGGTTCGGCTCGCTTTTATTCGACACTGGATTTAACGAAAGGGTATTGGCAGATCCCCTTGTCGCCATTATCCAAGAAAAAAACAGCCTTCACAACGCCGTTCGGGTTACACCAATTTGTTACTCTTCCGTTCGGGTTGTTCGGGGCTCCCGCCACCTTTCAGCGTCTCATGGACAAGATTCTCCGGCCACATAGCGCGTACGCCGCTGCCTATCTCGACGACATCATTATACACAGTAATGATTGGCAGCGGCATATGGAACATCTGCGCGCGGTCCTGAAGGCCCTGAGGGTGGCTGGACTCACGGCGAACCCGCGGAAGTGTGCAATTGGGCGGTGGAGGTACGGTATCTGGGCTTCCACTTGGGTCATGGGCAGGTGCGTCCCCAAATCGACAAGACGGCGGCGATTGCGGCCTGCCCAAGACCCAAGACCAAAAAGGAGGTGAGACAGGTGCAGGATGAATTAACGGCCATGCTAGGGTTGGGAGTAATAGAAGAATCGCATAGCGACTGGGCGAGCCCGATTGTTTTAGTGCCTAGAATGGACGGCTCCGTCCGGTTCTGTGTTGATTACAGAAAGGTGAATGCAGTGTCGAAATTTGACGCTTATCCAATGCCCCGAGTTGACGAGCTGCTTGATCGGTTAGGTTCGGCTCGCTTTTATTCGACACTGGATTTAACGAAAGGGTATTGGCAGATCCCCTTGTCGCCATTATCCAAGAAAAAAACAGCCTTCACAACGCCGTTCGGGTTACACCAATTTGTTACTCTTCCGTTCGGGTTGTTCGGGGCTCCCGCCACCTTTCAGCGTCTCATGGACAAGATTCTCCGGCCACATAGCGCGTACGCCGCTGCCTATCTCGACGACATCATTATACACAGTAATGATTGGCAGCGGCATATGGAACATCTGCGCGCTGTCCTGAGATCCCTGAGGGTGGCTGGACTCACGGCGAACCCGCGGAAGTGTGCAATTGGGCGTGTGGAGGTACAGTATCTGGGCTTCCATTTGGGTCATGGGCAGGTGCGTCCCCAAATTGACAAGACGGCTGATATTGCGGCTTGCCCAAGTCCCAAGACCAAAAGGGAGGTGAGACAGTTCCTGGGGCTGGCGGGATATTATAGAAGGGGGGCGTGGGAAGGCGAAAGGCTGCAGCGGGAGAAAGGGTTTGGAGACGAGCGGTGATAAGGAGAACAAGCGAATAATGATTAACCCCTGTCTGTAATTCCAGTGATTGGGGGAGAGACGAGAGATAAGCGCCCCGCAGACCTGGGAGAGGAGGCCAGCTGCATCCGAGAGAGAGTCGGAGCAGAGTGCGTGGGTGTGTGTGCAAGACTGTGGAGGCAGAGAGCCGAGCAGCACTTTTTTTTTGTTCTGTTTTGTTTTGGGGGGAGTAAATAAAGAGGTTTACCTGCCACCCCTGACTTCCTCGTCCTTCATCTCAAACGAACTGTATTACAGAGTCGTTCGTTGTAGTTTTTGAAAAGTGATTTCTGTTAAATAAAATATCTCCTTTTGAAGTGGACTTTGAGCTTTGTAACTTTACAGATCTTTTTTATGCTATAACAGCAACATTACAGACTAACTAAAGTTGAAAAAGTGAAAAAGCATAATAGGACCCCTTTAAATTAATGAAAGAATTATGAGTTTCACTTTGTAGTGTATTGTTTAGATTTAATAACTTGAAAAGTAAAGTAAACTTGAAAGTAACTTAGTAGTTAGTAACTAAGTAATCTTGAAAGTAATTAGTAATCTGATTACTTTTTAAATGCAGTAATCAGTAATGTAATCAAATTACAATTTTAAAGAAGTAATTAGTAATTTGTAGTGGATTACTTTTTTGAGTAACTTACCCAAAACCGATGCTTACTGAATAAAAGTATTCATTTCTTTTAACAACAACAAAAAAATCTTACTGACACCAAACTTTTGAAGGGTGGTGTGGCTACTGTTCAAAATAAAGATTGCAGTTGTCAGTCTGAGAAAAACTTCACAGATTTACTAAAAATCATTGCCACACCAGTTGATTAAAGCTCATAGCAAAAAACTGCTCAGAAAAATGAAAGCAACATTTGTACAGTATTTCAGCACAAAAGACACGTGATATTTTGTTATATAATGCCATAACAAACAAGCATTCTTAAAAGTGTCCAAAGTGTATTGGGTCACTGTTGTTGTTGTACTGTAATCCAGTGTAAATAGTACTACAAGCTAAATGTTGTGGCATTCAGATGAAAAAAATTGCAAAACATCTTACCTTGGCCAAGTGTGAATTAATCCACTTTGTGAAAGTTCTTTTCTGCACCGCCTCTTGTTCATCTGCAAAAGACAGAAACACAATAAGTGAGCAGATATGATTTACTCTTCAATATCCAGTGAGATATTACGCTTTCTTCTTCATTCTACTCACAGTCATCATGACTAGCCTGGCTATTTTCTTATATTTGTGAGGATTACTACTGAATACTGTACATTTTCATTACTGTAAGTCTACAGAGCTAGAGAGGAAATATTCACCAGCACAGGAGAGCTGAGAGTCCACACGTGGCATTAGCAAAAACATCAGAAACATGTGCCAATATTCCCATTTTTACATATACTCAGCATAAATAACGTAAATGCAGATTTTACACAGAAGCACACAGATATGCTCATCATTTTCATGTATGTGCAAACCACAAGCTCTCAAGGAGATTATTTAACTAAGAAAATGCAAGAAATGCAAAAGTCACAGGGTGGTTGTTAAAGCATTGCTATGCAGTTAGGACGTTCTGAGCGGTTGCCAGGCTGTCACTATGGATTTGCGTTGCTATGCCATAGCTAGCATGTTTTGAGCAGTTGCCATACTGTTACTTTGGATTTATAAAGATTTGTGTTGCTATGCAGCTATAAAGATGTTCTGAGTGGTTGTTTAGATGTGCTGGGTGGTTACCAGGGTGTTGCTATGCAGGATGTTCTATGTTGTTGCCATGGCAGAGCAAAAAGTGTTCTGGTGGTTGTCAGGGTGTTATATGCTAACATAAAGATATTCTAAATAGTTGTCATGGCACTGCTATGCTAGAATGTACTATGTGGTTGCCAGGGTGTTGCCATGTGGTTCCTAGTGTGTTCTAGGTGGTTGCCAGGATGTTGCTAAGCAGTTGCAATGGAATTCTGTGTGGTTGCTAGGCCTTTGCTATGCAGCCATAAAGATGTTCTGAGTGGTTGTTATGGCATTGCTATGGAGTTGTTAGGATGTTCTATGTGGTTGCCAGGGTGTTACTATGCGGTTTCTAGGATGTTCTGTGTTGTTGTCAAGGCATTGCAAAGGTATTTTGAGTGGATGCCAGGCCGTTCCTTTGCAGTTGCAAAGGTACTCTATATGGTTGCCAGGAATTTTCTATGCAGCCATAAAGATATTCTAAGTGGTTGCTAGGATGTTGTTATGTGGTTGCTAGAATATTCTGTGTGGTTGCAAGGGCAGTGCAAAGTCGCTGCAAAGGTGTTGGAGTGGTTGCCAGGGTGTTGCCATGCAGTTGCAAAAGTGTTCTAAGTGGTTGCCAGGGTGTTGCCATGCAGCCATAAATATGTTCTGAGTGGTTGTCACGGCATTGCTATGAAGATGCTAGATGTTCTGTGTGGATTCCAGGGATTTGCCGTGTAGTTATTAGTGTGTTCTGAATGGCTGCCAGGGTGTTGCTATGTGGTTGCAAAGTTGTTCTAAGTGGTTGCCAGGCCATTGCTACACAGTTCTAAAGATGTTCTGAGTGGTTCCTATGGTGTTGTGGGTGCTGCTAGGTGGCGTCAACCCCAAGTTTCTATAATATTCTACTGATTTTTTAATTGTTTGTAAGGTGAAAAAAGTTTAATACTGAAACTATTTAGTACTGTTCAAATCACCAATCCTAAGTATGAGCAATAGTACTAGAGATGCTTGACTTCACAAACA